>NC_050531.1:25974107-26001419 GCF_002922805.2 Oryzias melastigma | reverse complement strand
TACAGGCATGAAGCCCAATGAGGCAAATTGAATTTGTGATATTGGGCTATATAAATAAAATTGAATTGAATTGAATTGAATTGAAAGTACTGTTCAAATAAAGAAATCCAAAATCCAGAAAAGAGAGACAAGTTGAATGGTTCGAGGGGAAAATACAAGTTAAATCTTCCTCACCCTCATGTTTTTTTCTTGATTTTGAAGTAGAAACCTTGCAAAGAGAAGACCCTACTTTGAAGCCATGGTTTGAAAAAGTAACTGAAATTGATGGTGTAAAATCTAGCCAGGTCACTTGTTTTGATGATGCTGGTTATATAACTAAAGATGATATTTTGTACTAGAAATGTGACATGAGGGATGCTCAGAAAGCATGTCATGGAGCTTGGGTACGCCATTCCCCAGGCAGGTCATGTGACCTTCCATAAAACCTTAGGTAAGATCACCAACCATTGTGTCTGTCCAGGAATGAATACTCAACTCTGATTTTTGCAGATGAAGTGCAACATGTCAGATGAAGCTCGTGCACGACTCCAAGATTGAAAGCCTAGAGGAGCTCCTCGGGAAACCGTTGCATCCTAACTATCTGTGACGGCACCACATGCTGTCCCAGATCAGTTAAAGCCAGGAATGATGCAAACTGTCTTTTGGAATTGTTTTCTTGAACAGGAATTATTAAAGAAGTCCTCACTGATTGTGGGATTATATGTTGCTAGGGGGATTAAGAACACCTCACATCACCCCCAAACAGACGGGCAGGTGGAAAGAGACCTCAAGGAGTATGCTGCAAACGTTTGTTTCCAACATTGACGTCTGCCTAATCTTCTGTTTGCTTATCGTGATGTCCCACACAATTGTCACCTTTTGAGTAGCTGTATATGACCAGATCAGTGGTGTTGTCTACTTTGCCTGTTTTAATGTTATCTTTCATTCATTCTTCTAGAGATTTATTGTGTTTAAAACTAAATTAGTAAGTACTTATATGGTGCTTTCTTGAAGGCCTAAACAGCTTTACAGTCACAGTCCCATTCACTCACTGCTGCTGAACACTGGCTCCAACCTTCCACCACCTGGAGGGACGTGGCGTCAAGTCTCTTCCTCAAAGACACCTGCGACATATCGGCAAATAGAGAGAGGAACAGAACCTGCGATCTTCATATCAAGAGGTCGACCGCTCTACCTCTGCACCGCGACTAATAAATGGAATGTTTTTGAACAAACTCCACAACACAAACAGTTTCATTAAGTTTATTGTTTTTTTTCTTCAGCAAGTTTCCATGCGCCACATCTACATTGATATATTCCACCAAGCTGCAGTGTCACACAGTTGAATCCTAATATTTGAATAGAGACTATGTCCTTTATGGTTACTTCATATACAAGGAGCCCCAGCAGAGCCTTGAGTTTGAGCAGTCTGGAGGATGCTGATGCAGAGAGCTGGATCGTCTCATCTTCTGCTGTCTACAGACAAATATAAACAATCCATTTGCCCGTGAAATTAGATGAAAACTAAAAGTGTGGATTCACAAAGACAAACGAGCATCTGTGGTTCCCTTCAGCAGTGAACACGGGTGAAGGTGATGAAGAGCAAACTAACCAGCTCTAGAGGTTTGAAGGTGATTAGGTGCACGCTATAAACTGCAGATTGTGTGGTTACAGTCAGTGTCAAAGAAATACACATTTCTTATTTCATAAAATCCTGTCCTGCAGATAGAAATAAGACAGTTAGCCTTTGTTTTGGTGGTTTCACTAACATCAGATTGAAAGAATGGGGGTGGCGGTCAGCAGCCAGGAAGGTCAGTGTTGAGTTAAATGCACAAGAACCATCAGAAACACTGACAAACACAGCTACAAGCACAGCCTACACAACAGCTCCACTACTCAGCTGTCACTGCAGACGCTACACTGGACCGCCGTGGCGGCCCGGGTCCTCACGGCTCTCCTCCCCGGCTGAAGGCTCGCTCCAGCTTCCATACGGGTGTATTTACAGCCTTCCCAGAAGCAGGGCTGAGAGAGAAAGCAGATGAGGAGCTGGTGTCATCAGAAACAACTAAACCCAACTTTCATTTATTTGTTCTAATTCCTTTTTTTTTATGAGGATCGTGCAAGAATGTCCACTGAGGACAAAACACTGAGACTCTAGAGGCTGAATCTCATCTATGTTTCCTGAAGACGTGTCAGAAAGCAGGTTTGCGAGGTTGCAGGTGAGATCAGGTCCAGAGCAGCTGTTCTCTTTTAAAAAGATGATTGTTGTTCTTGCTTTTTCTCTCTCTCCGGGCTCTTATCTACAGCTGCCAGAGGGAAAACAACATCAAAATGAAGAAGGTCCTTGCAATGACAGCCATCAGACGGAAACTCCACCTGCCTACTGGATGTCCAGTTTGCCCGGCCCGACGCTCGGGATGAGCTGCGAGGACTCCGAGGCGGCGCTGTAGGCCTGGATCAGCAGGTTCTTGTTGAGATCTCCGACGCCGCTGCCGGCTTGCAGTTTAGGGTACGGCAGGGTTTTTTCTCCTTGACGCTGTCCTCGATCCAGCAAGTCCCGATCCATCAGCTGCTCCAGGAGACAACCGTCTGGTCCCTCAGCGACCGGCGAAAACTCCTGAGCGCTCGCCGGCTCGTCCCTGGAGACGGGGCTGACAGAGATTACAGGAGAGCTCAAAGCTCTGAGATTTCAGTCCGTTTGAAAAAGGTTCTCAGACACTGAACTCTGTAGAAATGTGGGCGTGTCAACCAAGTAAAGCTAACATGTTTTCAGTTTGGAGTCATATCCATTCATGTTTAGATTAAGATCAAGGATATGCTACTCCAGCCCTCAAGGGCAGCAGTCCTGCATGTTTTCCAACATACACCGCTCTGGCATACTGGCTGGACACACCTGAACCAGGTAATCAGTCACAAGTAGACACTGCAGCCCTCAAGGTCTGGAGTTACCTATTCCTGTTTTAGATGTTGTTCCAACATCAAAAAGACGGAACTAAGGAATCTTTTTTTATTACCTCAACAAATTTAACAAGTTGGTAGTTTCAGATTATGAATCATATAAAAGGACTAAACTCAAAACCAAAATTTCAGGTAGACTTTAAAAAAAAAAATTTGCTTAAAATTGATTTTAAAATCTCTATTAACTTTCCCTGAAATAAATGTATGTTTGTGAAAGCATGTTCTCCATCAGACAGCAGGTTAGAGCTCGTCTGCAGGTGAGGGAGCGTTTCCTGAACGTACCTGACATCCATGGACTGGACTCCATCCGACAGCTCGTCCAGACAGCTCCTGCTCTCCAGAGGACCCAGCATGATGATGGGGGCTTCAGCAGGGGTCGCTGCGTCCTCCTCCGAGGCTCCCAGAGCCTCCGCTTTCATCTCAGGAGCTGCAAGACAAAAATCATCCTGATGAAAAGCTGCAGTCTGTGGTTCTGTTTCATCCTGGTGCTGAGTTGGTGTCGTCTAGAGGAGAGCAGACACTCTGAAACCTTCATAGACATTTCCAGAACCTTCTAAACATCAGCCTGTCTGGACTGTCTAAACTTTTGCCCCAAACCATCAGAGATGCTGCCTGAACTGAACACTGGAACATCTCCCTCCTCTTTTCACATTTGGGCTCTATCTGCAGAACTCTGTCCCACTTTGAAACAATCTGGGTCCACAGAACCTCACAGTTCTTCTGGTCCATGTTCAGATTTAGATATAGCTTCATTTCTATGGATTGAGATGCATCTGCAGATGAGGAAAATTGAGATCATCCACACACATCTCTGAAACATTCCTGGATCATTTAGTAATGACACCAACACCTCTCTGCTAAAAAGTGATGCTGTGTTGTCTGAGAGCCCAATGATGACAAATCTCCAAAAAATGTGTCTTTGTCCCCAATGCACAGATTGCTCTAGGTTTCTCAGAATGAGTATGATCTATAAGAGATTTTGATGTTGAGGAAAACAACATATTCTAAATTATTCTGAAGAAGTTTAGACTTCCAAGCCTCTGCATGTCTAAGAACATTACTTTATAGAAGGCTCATTATCAGTTTACTTCATCATATGTTCCATCAGGTAAATCTTTAAGCCAGGGGTCCCCAAACCTTTTCTTCTGAGGGTCACTAACTCTTTTGTCCTCTGATGTGGGGCCGAGTTCGGTTTGTAGGCTAACAGAAAAAGTGTAACAATCATAGCCTAAATGGAAACATTTACAGTTTTCCAGAAAGACACACGACCAAATTTTAAATAATTCATTTCTGTAATCTCCACAGAAAAAAAAATAAAAACCAGATATATAAAGCATTACCTGTGATAGAATAATAGCTGCAGATGCTTAAATTGATAGCTAAAAACACTGAAGCTGATGGCTGAAAACGCTGAAGCTGATAGCTAGCTGAAATATTAGCGAAGTGCCAATTTAGCCTAAAAAAACTGGGAAAATGTCTAATTTAGCCAAAACAGCTAGCATAAAGCTAAATTATTAGCTAAACCCCAAATTAGTCTAAAAAATGAAAAAGCCTAAATTAGACAAAACAGCTAGCATGTAGCTGAAATATTAGCTAAATGCCAAATTATTCTAAATAACTGGAAAAATGTCTAATTTAGCCAAAACAGTTTCGGGGCCGGGCCAAATATGGAGGAGGGCCGCAGGCCATAGTTTGGGGACCCCTGCTCTAAGTGGATAAACGGGTAGTAAGATTTCCATCAAACGTATGTACTGTAGAGAATAAAGGTTTGGCTCATAAAACAGTTTCAGTTTTCCGTTTATTTTGCATTTTTTGCAAATGATGAAGTGAAAATGTGAAGCAGCAGAAGGAGAGACAGTTCAGAGTCAGCTCCATTCTGGCTCTGAAGGTGCGGTGCTCTGACTGAGGAGCTCTCTGAAGCCCCCGCCGTTTCCTCCTGGGGGGTGAGGGATTGCTCAGAGGCTTTGACATCTTAGTTTAACTGTCTCCATCAGTGTACATGATCAGCGAGACCCCCTCTCTTCATTAAACTGCCGTCTACTTCAGGTGAGAGTTCAGTCTGGATGAGGAATCTGTACTTCACCACCAGAGGGCGGTGTTCCTCTGCCTCTCCAAGCTGCTGAGTCACACTGCAGTTGACTGACCACACTCAGATTCCCAGGAAACATCCAAATCAAGCACACAGGTGTGCGTGTGTTTAATATGTACTGGAGGCAGCAGATGGAGACTCCACGTCACTCTTCCTCGTCCTCTTCATGATCTCCTCGATTCTCTAAGAATAAAAAAAAAGACAAATGCATGTGCTGTCACAAAAAAAAATCTTTCTATTCATTTCTTAGACTTTATCAACTACTTGAAGCTGAATAAATCCTGCATAATCATGAGCCGGCATGACAGTGGATCAGAGTTGGGAGGGGTCTGATCTGCGGTACCTTCTTCCTCTGCAGCCTCTCCTGCTCCTCCTGGAGGTGCAGCAGCTCCCTCTCCTCCCTCTTCCTCTCAGCCTCCCTCTGAGCCCGCAGGAAGGCTTCCTCTCTCTGGACAACATGGAGGAAGCTCCAGTCAGACTTTCAGCTCTGAACATCAGTAAAGCATTATATGCAGTGATAGAACATCCAGATCAAACATCTTCTTTTGGTAAAAATGCATCAAAATAATTCACTCTGATAATCGTCTATATGAGTTCTGTGATTGCAGAGATGAAACAGTGCTTCTGTCAGACTCCCAGGTGGAAGGAGCCTAAACCCTCTCAAATTAGCCTGACAAACCACCTGAACTGAGTCAGGATTTCCTTTTAGCCCATTTCTTAAAATGGGCTTCCAGAAAAAAAGTTTATTTCTGTTGTTTAGACCTCTGCTGCTTCATTTCAACCCAATCCAGCTTTCTTTTTGAAGCATATCGCAGCTGAAGGAGCAAAAATGAGTAAAAAAAATACCAACCAAAAAGAAACCTCCAACTATCTTTTCTAAACCCACTATGCTCCTGTTTGAGGATCACAGGGTGGCTGGAGTCCACCCATCTTCTGCAGGGTGAAGGCAGGAGACACCCAGAACAGGTCACCAGTCCATCAGAGACAGACACCACACACATGCATGCAGTGGAGCAGAATTCATCAACTACAACCTCTGTGCTTGGTATTTGCCACAAAGCACTAACACTAGGTTCACAGTGGACGTGGAAGCGCCGAGAATCAGAGCGGAGTGGGCGTGGGATCCGCTCTCTCCTGCATTTCACATCAAATGCACGTTTTTCCAGCAGGGGATCAGTTATTATTATCAAATATTATTATTTCATCCACTTCAATTAAGAATCTCCAGTTAACCTGTGAAGAATGTTAGTGGACTCTGGGAGAAACCTGGAGAAAACCCACACATGCATAGGGAGAACATCTGAACTCTACAGAGCATGGGCGCCCAACGTGGTTCCGTGGGCGAGGTCCGGGCGCCACCAAACTTAAACCATGCAGCCACCGGGATTTATTATTGAACCGGTTCTGAGGCAACGCCGCAGAATAAATGTGTCTGGGGGGAGCGGCTACGCTGGAGGCTCCAGTTCTACAAGTGGATCCACCCAGTCTCCATCAGAAGGACCAACGCCACAGCGGGCAGGCGGTCTTTCATTCGACACATTTCCTGGTCCGCCCACAGGGCGGAGATTCAAGATTCAGCGCTGATGGACTCTTCCCTCTTCACTACTGAGGAAATCCGGGTTAGTTTATTTTTCTCCACTTAGTAATCTGATTACCAGCGGGTTGTCTGGTCTGATCTGAGGTCTAACACACATACAAATACCACCATCATCCTCCATAAAACTAAAAGTTTGATGGTCCTGCTAGAAAACGTGGAAATAGTGCAAAGTCTTAAGCTGTCATTGACTTTGAACAGACTACAAGATAAACGTTCACTATTGAGAGTAAACTCACTAACTTTTTTTAGACTTCTCCTTTATCAGCTGACAGCAATCAGTGACTAGTGAAAAGTCCCGTTCTAGTTTTTCCAGATCTGTTTGTGCAATTGTAACACAGCAGTAAACAGACATCTAAACCATTCCAATATGGCGTCCAAAATATTGGCCCGCGAACTGGGATCCATTTAGATTTTGTCCCTTTGAGCAAAAATTTTGGGCACCCCTGCTCTAAACAGATAAGACCTAGCTGGGATTTGAACCACCACCTGACCACCATGCTGTACCAACTAGACTTAACATAAACAATCTGGATTCTGAGCAACAAAGTGGAGGATAAGTTCATCCAGGATTGTTAGAAAAGAAAGACTTAACCAAGAAGAGTTCCCACAAATCCCAGCGCAGTGAGGAAGATGAGGCTGAAAGCTTCCCGGTCAGAGTGAGAGGAAGCAGCAGTGGCGATGCTGGGAGGAGTCAGGAAACTCCAAACTCACCTCCTTGTCCAGCTGAGCCTGCATGTCCTTCCACCTCTGCTCCTTCTGCCGTCTCTCATCCTCCTCTCTCCTCCTCTTCTCCTCCTCCTGCCTCATCCTGTCCTCCTCTGCCTGCCGTGCAGCCCTCTCCTGCCGCTCCCGTTCCTCCTGCTCCCTCCTCTGCTCCTCCTCGGCTCTCAGCCTGCAGAAAACACCAGCAGCGAGCTTCACAGATGGAAAAAAAAGACTTCAAGAAGATAATCATCATGATCCTCCAACCCACCCAAACAGTCCTGACCCAGGTTCTTTCTGCTACTAGTTAAGATTCTACACTAACTAGCTCTAGTTATGAGAACTGTCCCTCTCATCTAACAGAGAGCGTCTGACCGCTCACTGCACCGTCACGCCTTTAACGTCAAGATTTAACACCTTTCTACAGTAAAATAGTCTCACTGGTTTCATCTTATTTATGAATTCTTCACCAAGTCCCAGATTCTGATTCAAAGCTGTGGATTCACTGGAGGAATGGTTTCCATGGCAACACTCACCTCTCCTCCTCCTGCCGCTGCTTCTCCTCCTGCTCCTTCTGTATTCGGGCCAGACGGCGCCTCTCTGCCAGCAGCCTGGACGCCTCCTCAGCATCCATGGTCCCGCCGACGCTCCTGGCTGTGGGAGTGCCTGGAGACTCTGGGGGGGATGAAGGGGTTGGGTGGGGGGGTTAAATGATCCATTTAATTCTGAAGAGAAATCCTGTTTGACAGCAGGACCGTTTCTACCACATCGTCTCAAAGTTTCTCCTTCTGAAAAAACGACTTATTGGATTCTATCAATGAAGTCTGACATGTTTTCTATAAACATCGTGGTTGCAACCATAAGTTTGGATTACAAACAGAATGCAAAGAGTTTAGAGTTTAGCAGAACCAATGGGTTGAAATCATCCCTTTACCTGCTGTCAGCTCTCTGCTGCTCGACTTGGGGATCTTCTTCTCTGACGTCTCCGTTTTGGGAGGTTTCCTCTCCAGGCTGCCGTGACCCTTGACCTCAGAGTGGCCCCTGTCGTCTGAGCCCGGGGTGGTGGCTCTCTGTCGGAGTGGGGAGGGCGGGTACTGACCCGGGGAGCAGGGGGACTGCGCTCTGCTCCTGTTGGACCTGACCCTGAAATGGATCACAGGAACCTCCGGCCACTGCAGATACACTACAGCCTCTGTGTGTGTGTGTGTGTGTGGGGGTGTGTGTGTGTGTGTGTGTGTTTACCGTTTGGGTGTGGCGGGGGCCTTGCTGTTGGCTCTAAAGGATGAACTCCTGATTGGTGTGTTTGGTGTTTCTCCCTGTGAGTCAGATTGGTTTAAGTTATTCAATTATAAACACAAATATTGTTTGATATCATAAAAAAGGATAATTTACAGAAGAAAAAGGCTCAGTGACTCCACATTGATTATTTTTCAAACTAATAATTGAAAAAAGAAAAAAGCAGTATCATACTCTATGATAGCGAACTATCACTATGAGGTCATTCAAACTGGTGCTCACATTTCCAACAGTAATAGTGAATAGTTATGCTTTGATTGCTGGGGGATTAACCCTGACTGGGGTCACAGCTCAGGGAACTGTGACTGTGTCGTGTGGGCTGACCGTGGGTGTTTTGGCTTTCAGCGATTCCTCTGGGAGTCCGGCGATGCTTCTGCGGTTGGAAGAAGTCCTCATCGGTCGGTGGTTGCCGGGGGAAACTGTACGACGTGACACAAAAGACACTGACGCGTCACACAAAGCGACAAATGTACAATAACACGCAGAGAAGAGAAGAGGAGAATTGTGTTTAGTTAGTAAGTGAAAAGCAGGAATTTGAATTGTATTTGATGATGCTTTCATACTATTAAGTTGCTTTTTATGTCTATTTTATAACCAAAAGTTGAACAAAAAACTATACTAAACACAATTGAAAAGAATTCTTAAAGAGAAATATGACAGGAAAACTTAAGAAAATGAAAGACATCTCACCTTTTTCAGGTGAATTTAGAGCTGCTGAAGAGTTGGAAAGCTGCTTGCTGATTGGTTGGTTTGATGTAGGCGGAGACAGGAAGTCAACTAGTAGCACAAAATAAACAAATCATCAGTCAGTCAGTCAGCCATCCAGCCAGAAAGAGGAAAGTCTAACTGGAACCTCAGACTGCTGCAGCGTTGACTACACAGAGATGCATCGCATGAACCCATAAACACAAACAGCAGCTCACACAACCCCACTGATCGCCCAGCTCTGCTGCACGCGGAATGAAGAGATCCGAGCTGAGGCGGAAGCTGCAGACTGGTCATCAGGAAGTGAAGGATGCTCACAAAGAAACAGCAGCTGCAGCCCCACAGAGGGAGGTGAGATGTTCACAGTCACAAAAGTCACGGGTGAAGACAGAAAACACACTCATGACATCATCTAAACCACATGTGTCAAAGTCAAGGCCCGGGGGCCGGATCCGGCCCTCTGGGTAATTCTATCCGGCCCTCCAGATCATTTTATTTCATTGTTATTAATGACCCGATGTTATCTTGTTCTCATTTATAACTTACAAAATTTTGACAAAATATGTTTTTATGGAGAGTAAAATATTGAAAGTTATTTAAGGTTTAAGTTGATTTATTCTGGAATAATATTCCTGCATTTTTATTATTAATAATAATGTTAAAAAGTTACAGTTTTAAAGTTTAAAAAATTGTATTTGTGATAGCTTTTTAGGCTCTTTTGGAGTTTAGCTAGTTTCTGCTACATGCTAGCTGTTTTTTTTTTAAAGTTTTAGTTTTTTAGGCTAATTTGGCATTTAGCTAATATTTCAGCTTCAGGGTTTCCAGGCTTCAGCATCTTCAGCTATCAGCACTATCATCTTCAGCAGCCAAATTCATCTTACAGCATTCACACTAGTATTATCACAGGTAATGCTATTTATCTAGTTCATAATTATGTAAATAAGTTACGGTTTTAAAGTTTTAACATTTTATTTTTAGAGTGTTCAATAAATGACTTTCCTGTTCGGCCCGCGACCTAAAATGTGTTCTGGATTTTGGCCCCCAGTGTGACTGAGTTTGACACCCTGATCTAAATGATATATTTAGTTATTCAAGATTCATTCAAGATGAAATAAAATGAATCAGTAGTTTTGGGGAAATGAAAGCATCATGTCTATTGTAATGTGGTGACTCTGGTACTGGTGGAATGTTGTATTTTGTTTAATTCTATCTTTAATGTGTGACGTTAGTTTCTGTTTTCTTTGTTTTCTTGTGAATTTAGAATCATTTTAAGATACAGACTTTTAGGGAGAAAGATTTGACCAGAAACGACACATGTAGGATTGAAAGTCTGAGTGAAAGATAAAGGTTTTTGATAGAAAATCATTGGGATATTATTAAGACTGAAAATCAAAAACAGTCAAAAGAGAAAACTAATGTTCACAAATCCTGTTTCTGTTCATCAATTAGACTCTTAAGAAATCCGGTTTCCTTCATTCTGCATCCTCCTCCACCATCCCTGTTCCTGCTTCTTCAGACAGCCACGCCTTTAATGTTTCCGGCTGTTCTTTGGGTGCAGTAAACAGCGAACAGATATTGAACAGCAGTCAGCTTTGGTCACATCAGGACCTAAATGAGAGCGTCTGGCTGCAGAGCAGACGAGTCGATATCCAAATGTGGCACAGCTTTGGATGTGGAGCACAAGCTCATGCTGCTTCCATGTTTTTGTGATGAATAAGGATTCCATGTGTCATATTGGTGCACCTGCAATCCCACTGAGCACGGCTTTTTGTTCTCATTGCAGAAGCTCTCTGCCTCTTTGAGGAGTGAACCTGGAAAGTTCATGCTTCATTGAAAAGGGAGTTTGAGTTAAAAACTGATTTTCTGATTAAATCTGCCGGGTTTGTTGTTCAGCCAGAGCTGGAAACCAACAGAAATATTCAAATATGGAGTTTTTCTCTGAATCCATAAAAAGAGACAGTAATGGGAGTAACTGCTGCGCCTGTGTGGGGGCTGCAGTCAGGGTGGGGTCATATGGGAGCGTAGACAGCTACAGGGTGACTGTCTGCTGTGGTGGGTGGTGTGTGTGAGGGGGAGGAGGGGTACCAGCTGAAAATCATCTTCATGCATCACTAAACAAGGCCGTGGGCCAAGAAGACTGTAAGAGGTGCAGCCTTTTGTTGTGATGGGGGTGGGGATGGGGAGGAGGGGGGAATTACAAATGTGAACAGCAAAAATGGAGTCAGAGTCTCGTTTTCGGTATGTTTTAGGAGAGGATGGATTCTTCTCACAGCTTTGGACGGCATCAGTCTGAAGTCTTTAACCAAATCCTCTCACTGAGGCTGCTGGTCTACACCAGTCCCCCCCTTCATGGTGTGAAGAGGTTCTCTGTGATCTGCTGTGTGCTACAGGTAGTAGACCTGGGTGAAGGTGACCATTCTAGGGGGTTCCAGACACAGGAACACGGTGCAGAGATCAGAACAGTGGTGGGACATGTTCTTATACAGCAGACAAGCTGTATAAGAACACGTCCCTGTATAAGGAGCTTGGTTCTGCAGCCTGGTGGTTCTGTTGGAAGTTCTGAGCAGGATTCACAGAGATGAGAAGAAAAGTAGAGTCTGATATTCCAGAGGATGGTTGTTGGATGTCTGGAAAGTTAAACTGGTCATTGATGATGACTGAAAGAAATAAAGTGCAGGTCAGTATCGCAGATGACACATTGATGGTGAATCCATGTTGTTGCAGATAAAAGATCAGGACTTGTGTTCTTTGGAGATTAAGCTGAGAAGGCTTTTTTTCCATCAAATCAAATCGAGAATTTTTTCGTTTGGAAAAGAGCTCTGAGTTATCTGCACAGATATAGTAAGAATGTTGGAGCTCAGGTGAAAAGAAGAAAGCCTTATGGATGCAGGGAGAGTAGGATCTCCACTCCTCAAAGCCGTTCCCAAACTGAGCCACACATCCTCGGTTCATAAAGAAGGATTTGAGGATTTAGGAGTGGTAGGCTGCAGAAAGATCCAGCAGGATGAGATGGTCCCGGAGCTTCAGCTGCTGGAGGAAATGTTCTAACAGAGGAATTCTTCTGTAGAACGAGCTCTTCTAAAACTAGACTGGCTGATCCTGTTCCTACCTTTTCAGGGTCATTTTTATGTCTATTTTTGTGTTCGAGTTGTTTTTTTTTTCAAATATTTAGTAGATTTAATATCTGTTTCTGTTCTCCAATAATCTATTTGAATTCAATGTGGTCAGGGTTTGTCAAGCTGAGGTACATGCACTTTTACATTTATGAAGCTTTGAATTGTGTTTAAAATGTTAAAGCACTTTAGCTATTATATAAATTCTTATAAAACTCTAACTCAGTGGGTCTGAAGAAAACTAAATTTGACAATGTAGCTATGAATCTCCAGACACAAAACACACACAAACACGCGTTTGTTGGTGAGAACACTCATGCAGAGTCCAGACAAAAACAGTGGTGATGGGGGGTGGGGGGAGTGGGCGGGCCCACAGAGGTATGTCTTCTCTACCGTGACGGGATTGGCTGGCACAAGAAGCAGCAGAGGGATCTTTGGGCTGAGCGGAGCCCATGGCATTGCAGGGCGGGGTCTTAGGGTTACCTGGGCAGCAGGTAAAGCAGAGCGAGAAAAGCAAAGCATTACATTCACAACTTTCACCAGTGCAAGCACACCTGCAGTCAAACACAAGTCCAGAAACAAATCGGCTCAAACTTCTAGCTCTGTTGTCTGGTTAACGTTGGTGAATCCATACAACACTTTCAACTGACTTTGTTTGACTAAAAACAACGATAAGAGTTTTTAGATGAAAGAAACAAAAAAAGCTGAAACATTACTGCCACAATTCTGCAGGGTTTTGATGGCAAGACTGTTCTAATCTGAACTGGTTTTGTTGGATCAGAACCAAGGACTTAGCATGGCAAACAGAACCTCCTCTTTCTCCTCTTACCTTCGTCTTCTCATCTCAACCTGCAGATGCTTCTAAAACTTCCGCTCTGAAAGCTACGTCCATCTGCCAGGAGTCTACCCTAGAACTGTCCTGATAGACAAGAACATCCATACGGAAGGAACATTTGAAAGGACGGTTCTCTCACTTTAACATCTGTTGAAGAAAAGCCTTCAGACCATCACAGGGATGAATCACATCTAACAAACCACTGACACAATCCCCTGACACCTTTGCTCAGTCCACCTGAATCCCCTGAAAACATGACGTGACAGCACTCAGAGACCATGTTCCTGTCAGGAATCTGTGTCTCACCAAAGCAGAATACAGTTCTGGACCACAGATGCAGCATATTACTCATTCTAATAAAGCGTAATATGGGATGATCGCGTTATGCTGTTATATTCTGCTTATTCTTCAAAAGAAAACTGAAGTTAAAAATATCTGTTGACTGTATGTGAGAACTGGACACAGTGAGTGTGACATCACCCTCAGAAAAAAAGCCCAGTTCTGACAACCGAATGAAGCCAATTCAGTCGCCATTTTTAGGTTAGTAAGCAGTGATTGGTTCGAGTCGGTCTGAGTCAGTGTTTCTATGGCAACCACTCTCACCAATCAGGAGTGAGCACCCTGGAAGTACAGACTGATTGGTCAGTTTATAACTTGAATAACTGAAAAAATATCATGAAAAAATGAGGATTATTAAGAACATGTATCAAAAAAGAATGATTATCCTAACAACTACAATGACTGAGTAATAGCTGTTTATTTCTCTATAAAATCTATGGGATTTTGGCTTCTTGGAGCCAGCGGGTACTTCCTGCTTGGAACGCCAGGGTGGAGGAGTCAATCAGTCCAGTTCTCATGTACAGTCAATGGCTGAGTTACTTGTGGCTGGCTAAGCTAAATGTTAGCGATACCAGATCTGCTTTTGTTTTAAAAATATCAAATGAAGGGGAAGAGAACCTTAAAGAAAGTTTCAGAGCTGTTAAACAAAAAATGAAGCAAAGCTTATCACTCATTGCGACTGAAGGGATTGATCAAACATGTTTGGCATGCCTGTCAGAGCTCTGAATTCATTTGGATCTTATAACTATGAGGATACATCTGAATGAGTTCTCCATTTTTAACTAAGTCTGTCTCTCACTAAAACTAAGAGAGGGAAAAAAACCTAAAAAATTAAAGGCCTACTCCAATTAAAATTGTATTTTTAGCTTGTTTCTGTAGCATGATGGAGGACATATAGAAAATGATTTAAGATTAAAATGGCATTTCTGAGCATTTCTTTATTTAAATAATAGTGAATCAGGAGCAGAGGAAAATATGCAATTTTAAAAAGCTCTCAGGCTCAGTTGTGACTGGGGCAAAGGCTCCTTGCTCTCATCCATCCACCTGCAGACAAATAGATCCATGAACGTCTTTGTTTTTCTTGTCCGAGCTGGAATCTGGATCTAAACTACTTCCGGATAGCCTCCATATTCCTCGCCGTTTTTGTTGCACTGCTAATGTTGGCTTATGGTTGTGAGGGGCTGTAAGCTAGTGGGAGACCGTAAACAAAGGGATGATGGGAAATCAGCGAAGGCTTACTTCCTAACCAACGCTCCCATCTCAGTGTTGAGTTTCTGAGGAATTCCTGCTGCTTTGCAGAAGCTAAGTCCAAGAAAACTAAGCAGGTTTTTTATTTTGACTAAAACGACCTCATGCTGATTAAAAAAAAATACTGAGAATGCTTTAAAAATAGATCAGAATACGATTGGGATGGGACTTTAAACAGGGGGGAAATGGAAGAGCTGAACAAGCAGAAAAGAAAAACTGCAAACTTAAACAAATGAACATCCAGTCAACAGTCTGCCCCCAATCTCACAGGGATTATAGCAGACCTTTACATTTTATATGGTCTAAATGCAGCTCACAAATTAAATGATAAACAGAATCCATTCATGCTGCTGTTGAGACAAAGACAGAGTAAAAAATGTTGACCAATTACTTCTATTGAAATGACTGCAATGCAGAAAAGAGGAAAGACAGAATGAAGAGCATGAAGACTGAAAGCAGCCAAGTCTGCACTCTGATTAAAGAGAAAGCACCATGAATGAGTACTGAAGAAATCTGGATGACAATAAAAGCATTCAAAGCTAATACAATCATGTTAGTGGGTTTTAGATATGTTACTAACATAGTTGTGTAGTATAATGGTATTTTATGTAGTATATCATGCTATTTTGCTTTTAAAAAATCGTTTTTGTATTTAGTTTTAAAATATGGCTAAATGTTTAAAGTATCAACTAACAAACAATTCAGAAAACTGATCTCTCAGTTTTTTTTCACTGTAAATCAATCCAACTTCTCTAGAATAGAAATTAAAAGTCACCAAACGCACCAGGATTCTTCTGCACCATGTCTCTATGCAAATATTCCAGGTAGCCTACACCTCCATGTGCTCAATAATTATCCAGACACTCTTTAAATCTATTCAGACTCCTGTATTTTTCAGAGAAAGCTCAAATGAAAAAAGCCTCTGTCCTTTCATGGAGTGAAGCTGTAAGACGAGCTGCTGCTGTTTCTGCTGCAGTGAGCCTTCTGCGGGGCTGACTGATCCCAGAGCAGCCTTAGTGACAGCAGCCGGGCCACAACCACACGGGGAGCTGGCTGGACACGGATCTGCAGTCAGCAGCAGGACGGCTCGGCCCACGAGTGCTGTGAATAATTGATGGTGTTATGAATGCGCCACAGAACAGAGCTGGTGGCGCTGTGGCCTTTAGCTGCCAGCTGAGATGACGGCTAACGCCTCAGAACAGAGAGAAAGAGGTGAGACGGAGGAGAAAACGAGCTGAAACAGGAGAAGAGGATGTGGGCGGAGAGCCGCCGATGTCTGTTTGCTGTGTCACTCCTGCTCCATAGAGAATCAGAGCTGTCTGTCAGCAGAAAAGACAACACACACACACAAACACACACCTGTAGGACTGAGGAGGCCAAACCAACAGCAAACATCAGTGTGTATGTCCCAGCACGTCATCCCTCTACCCCGACCAGGCTCTGACAAAAGCTCCCAGATCAGAGCTCCTCCTGCAATGCAGCCTCCACACCCTTTTCCTTCCTCTGCCCCTTTTGTTCTCCATCACTTCTTCTCATGTTCCTGTTCTCTTTGTCCACGGTCGCTCCTCTGCTGGCATCCCCACCCTCGTCCTACCATCCCCCCTCCCTGACCTCCAGACCTCCTCAAACATCACCTCTCCATCCCTCTCACGCCCCATCAGCATCCTTTAAGGAGAATCTCTGACATCATCACCCACCTTCCACTCCGTCAGGCGGTCCTCCCCACGTCCACCGCTTGGGCCTGTTCTCCAGGTGGTCCCGGGCCTCCCCTCCGCCGTTTCCTCCTCCACCTCTCCTGTCGGCGCCCCCAGTTCTCCGGCGCACCAGGGCCTCCAGCCTCTCCTGCTCGTTGCGTTCAGAGACGGGAAAGAACAGACATTCTCTTACCGAGCCATCGCTACGGCGACGGACTCCAGGTGATGCGCCTGGAGAAGGCTGCGCCATGGTAACAGCAGCAGTGTCCCTGCACGCTGTCTGCGCGCCGTCTGCTGACATTCGCCTGCTGCCTGGCCTGTCACTCAGAGAAGGATATGACAGCAGAGCTGCTCCATCCTTCCTCCATCTGCTGCTCCGCCAGCACTGACTCCCTCGATCTCTCCCAGTCTCACCACCCCACCCTCTCTCTCTCTGTCATGAACTCAATGCCTTGATCTCCCTCTCCCTCTCTCATGACCAAATCTGTTTCGCAGAGCGTTTAACTGCTGGGAGGGGCTAAATGCAGCCTGTCACAAACCCCCACACAGACAAGAGGACACACAGAAAAGCACTGGAAGCTTATCACAGTGAATGTGTTATATGTCCAATGTCCTTCTTCTTCACCTCCTCTTCATCGTCTCATCAAACTAAAGGCATCCTCTGCTTTTATAGTTATGGGGAGGCTACAAAAGATAAACCAAGGAGCAGGAAGACTCCAACAAATCCAGAATAATCCAATACATTTAAAAAAGGAAACCAAAACACAAATTTATTTTATTCATCACCGCAGATTTCAAAATAAAACAGCTGCAATTCTGGCTTAGATTGTAAAGAACACAAATAAATCAACAAACAATGAAACTCATATTTTTCTTGAAACTCATTTTACTTATAATCTTTACACAAAGTGACCTTTTGTATCAAGCATGCAGGAAATGATGAATTAGAATTATAGCAAAGCACAATAAACCCTTTTCACTGGGATGTCAGTCAAAATGGCTACAGGATCAAAATGTGAAAAGTTACTTCTGGCGTTCAGATTTAGAACGGCAAAGCTGACAGCTGAACGCTGTTTAACACAATTTTACGTAAATAATAAAAGGTAATTTTACCACTGTCAACAGAAAAATGTAGAATATTTATTTCATAAAAGTCCTGATGAACTGTATTTTTATTTCCTGTCTTAGATTGTTCACAAATCAAAATACAAATTTGAATGATCCTTCAATATTGGAGGTTTTAATAAAAATATGGATCTTTCATTTGAGCAGATATTATTCTAACGGGTTCTATTTTGAATGATGTTTTTCACACATTTTAAGTGTGATCAAACACAAACGATGATAGAAATTCATGTTGGCCACATTTAAAACCTTCAGCAAAGACGCACATCGCTGCATTGCCCGTATGCATTTTTATTGCTTCCCAGGATGAATTTGTTGATATTTTAGGGGATAATTGTAAAAACAGGAATGGTTTGGTTCAGTGAAAATGTTAAAAGCAGTTATGGATCCACGTATTTTCATCTTTCAAAATAAGAGCGGCCAAATAAAATAAAAAAATCTCTTATAACATTACGTGGAAATAGTCACTTTCATGTTTTTTGGCAACAGTTTAAATGAATTTGATCATGTTTAACCTTTATTTTCCCACAGATCAGACACAGTTATGAAAAAAAATAAAAGGGAACAACGTTGGAACCACGGCTGAGCAGCTGAAATTTAGGAAACTTTGAACTGGTGAGAAAAGATCTTCTGCAGCTCCACGTTTTATAGCCAAAGCTAATGCTAGCATTAGCATCAGCACAGATTAAAAGAATCAAATCACAATTACATTCATAATCCAACAGTCAGCATTCAGTGAAATACTTGTAACCTTTCTCTAATTTTAACCGGGTTGTCAGAGAGAAATAATCCACGACTGGTTTATCATCCAGAGGAATTTGGGGATCAGCTGATCTGCAGCTGCTGCCTACTGCTAACAATATTACTGACATTTGTACTTTGATTTGTGAACGATCTAAGAGAGGAAAATGAATACAACCAGGTAGGACATTTATAAAATAAATATTGTACACATTTCAATTACAATTGGTCAGGTACCTTTTATTACTTATGTAAAACAGCTTTAAACAGCGTTCAGCTGTCAGCTTTGCCGTTCTAAACCATCGACACCAGAAGTCTCTCTGCACATGACCGGCGATGTGTGACGTCACATGAAAAGGGTCTTTTCATGCATCTACACATTTCCCGTCCAATAGATTTTCCTTCATCTAATTTATTCATTTCTAAAGCACCTTTCACCATCAGCCAAAGAGGCTCAACGTGCTGTACTCAAGAAAATACAATACATAACAATCCTAAAAACAATATAAAAATAAATATGTAAAATCTTTTTTTTAAATTTACATGATAAAAAAGCAGCTAGGTAGATACTATAGTGCAATAGTTGAGGAACAGTTTAGATCTACATTAAATGTACCTCTTTTTACATCAAAAGAGGAATGTTACCTTTGCTAATTGAAATCTCAGTGATCTACAATGACACAATCCAGCTTTTCTGACCTTCCCTGTTCTTCTCCAGCAGCATCCTCAAAGAAAAAAACTCCATCTGTGGTTCGCTAACCATGTTGTTGTTCACAAATGTTCCCTTCTGACCTCAGTCTAGCTTCCACTACTCTTTCTCATAACTTCCTCTGAGTCTCCATGATCACTGTAGCTTCAACTGTCCGGTCGTCTGGAAGAACCTCCTGATCTCCAAAACCTGTTTCATCTCCTCCCTAAAAGCCACAAAGCTCTTTCTCAGCTTCCATCCCTTGGTTCTCTTCATCTTCTTCACCATCAGATTCATTCTCACACCATCATCTTCTGCTGTCCTGTTGTTCTCTCCAACCAGAGCTTTGCAGTTCCCCATCTCCTTCAGATTACAGCATATGCGTAAAATGTGATCAACTTGTCTTCACCTCTCCTTACTCCTATTTGTCTCCCTTTACTCCTCTCTTTCTGGATAATGTCTTCACCACTGACATTTCTATTCTTTTATCAAAGTCCACCATCATCTGTCCTTCTATATTCCTGTCCTGAACACCAAACTTCTCCATCTCTTCCTCATCATCTGTTTCCTTCACCCACATGTCTGTTACAGTCTGATCCCATCACCTCTACAGATTACGTTTCCATTTCTACATAGTTACAGCATTGCGTCACATCTCTGTGTTGTTTGTGTTCCTTATCTGTCCTGGGGGGCGCTGCAGCCACGCAGGCGGTGAATCAGTCCGATCTGCTGCTTCAGTCAACCTGCAGTACATCGGGGATGTGGAGGCTCCACCTCAGCACTGCAGGGGGTTTGCTGAAGGTGCATGTAGCTACGCACAAACTGCAGGAGGGGGAGGGAAACAGACTGCAGCAGCTTGATGCTCAAACACGGGAAAACACCTCATTCCCGCTGATCAAATCAAATCGGTGCTTTTCTCGTTCAAAAACTAAATCTCATCGACAGATTTCATCACGACTTCAAACAGTGAGGTGATGTTTTTCCTGCAGCCTGGAAGCTCAGAGCAGACCCAGCAGCTCATCACATCGACCCTTCCCGTAACCTGAATCCATATCATTGTCCCGGCAACACCACCAATCACTGAGTCATTTAAGAGAACGCCACACCCACTGACAGTAACCCCCACCCCCACTTGAGGAGGTGATCCTCGAGGCCCAGAGAGTCACATGTTCATGACCTGAGTCCGTTTCAGGGTGACCTCTGATGGATCAGACACAGGTCAGTGTTTTTAGGCCAAGGTCTGTCTGTGACTGGATCAACTTACTGTACATCTACAGCAAAAACAGAGCCAAGCATCAAGTTATCCCTGATCAGAATCTCGTCCTTAAATATCTATGGATTTGATTAATTCTTTTCTTTTCATGTGCAGGAATGTCATCCTTTCAGATGGTTCAACAAAAACAAAGAAACAATTACAAACATTTTTAAAGCAGGAGCCCAAAGCCTGACTATCATGAGACTGATGGAATGAAGCTTCCTATGATTACAGCATCCAGAGCAGTAGGAGCTTCTTCTTTCACTTCATCAAATATATGTATATCTTTGCATGCATTTATCTCAGCACAGACATGCAGACAATGACATTTACACGCATGCCAGAATTCAGAGTCTACACTGAATAAGCTCAAATCCTGAAGGAGAGACGGTCATCAAACAGCATCGTCTCAGCTGGATTAAAACCACATTCCAGATTAGTCATTTTAAAATAAGACACAATTATTATGCTAGTTTTATTAAAACCATCCAGAATGAGCATGAGAGGATCCAGTTTCATAATTATCAGCCGACAGTTTCCAAGAGAAGTTTATCCAAACTCTTCTGACAGATCTGGGTGTGAATGTCACAATAATTATCCTCATGACTCCAGTTTTCATATGTTCAGAGGGACAGTCAGGACTTCTATGTCTTAAAGTCCCATTTCAGTCATATTTTTATTGATTTTCAAAGCATTCCCAGTTATCTTTTAATTATGATTAAAAGATCAAATTTAAAGAAAAACTGTCGATTTCTAGGATACAGTTTCTGCAGAGCAGCTAGAGTTCATTAAAGACCTACTCCAGTGACGATCGGATTAAGATCAAAACTGTATTTGTGGTTATTTCTTTATTCAAATAGTGAATCAGGAGCAGATGCCATTTAAAATAGCTTCTAGTGGTTATGTACAAACTATATCAGCAGACCACCAGCTCCCTGCTCTGCTCCATTCTGATGTATCCACTTGTAGAAAAAGAGATCCATGAATGTCCTAGAAAACAACACAAGTTTTTGGATTTTTGGCTAAAAAATGCAAAATCATGATGAAAATTCCACTGGGAACACTTTGAAAAAAGAAGATGGGAGTGAGACTTTAGAGCTGGTGGAAACATGCAGGTAAACTCTCCAGCTGAATGCACACAGTCCTTCAGCAGACAGAAAGTCTTTAGAGCTCCTGCAGTGAAGATTCTCAGCCCAGACTCAGCTATGGATCAATTCATTCACTGGCAGAAAGTGTGAAGGTAAAACACTGTTGGAGGAGCAAAGCCATGGTTTATATCACAGTGCAGTTATTTATCTTCACAACTCTGGAGAAAACAGCATTCAGCTTACCACTGCACTTCTACTGGGTTTACCACTGTTTTTAATGACAATGCATCTCAATGCAAAGACCCTCAAATCTATATATAAAAAAACAGTGGAAAGGATCTGATCAATTAGTTTTTCACTTAGAATCCAAAAATAAAAAGAACACAAACTAAATATGCTGATAGCAAATGTGATTCAGTGGATCAAAGAAGGAGTTTCTGATATTCCCCATTGGATTTACTTTGTGTGAACTAGAAGTTTATGGAGCCAGATTGGGGCCATGAATATTTGAAACCCAAATAAAACATTTTGGGAAAAAAAGTAAAATGTCCAAAACTTTTTGCTATTCTAAAATAGACTTAAATATTTTCAGCTTCAAATGTTCTGTTTTTAGGTTTCAAAACTCAGAATTTCCATTTCATTTTTTTTTCTTCAGTTTCAAATCTTGTTTTCACTTTCAATCCATTTTGTTTTACATTTTTACATCGGAAAATTTCAGTTGTTGAAGTTGAAGTTGTTCATCACCTCCACAGGGAATTCAACATTTGCTCATTATCATGACACCGTGGGTCTAGTGCAGAGGTGTCCAAGTCAGTCCTCGAGGGCTGGGGTCCTCCATGTTTTCCAACCAACCAGCAGCTGAAGCTCCTTATTGACCAAACACTGATCCAGGTAATCAGCAGCAGATAAGACAGAGTTTCTAGAAGGAGGCCGACTTTGGACACCCCTGATCTAGTGGAGCTTTGATTCACTACAATAGTTAATAAAATAAATGGAAGAAAGTCCTGAGCCAATCACATACAGCGCACCGTCTGACTCAGCTGTTTCCTCAAAGACATCCAAACAGAACTGCAGGCAAATCCCTGAAACAGAAGTTCCCACTATAACATCAACACATCATAAATGAATGAGCTCTGAGCTGCAGCTGCAAGCTTTCCTCACAGTCAGGGAATCCAAAGCTGCAGCAGACAAGGATCCAACACAACTCAGAACAAGAAGCTAACGGCTGCAGCATTAAGACAAAACACAATTACAACTTTGAGATGTTTCTGAGTTTAAAATACAACATGAAAAATGAAACGTGTGACTGACTGGAGCAGATATTTGAATGAAAACCATGGAATGGAAGAAAACTTCCTGAAGCTCAACACAGCATCAGCTGCTTCTGTGTTTGGGTCTTTTGTAAGCCGTGTCGTGGAACCTCTGACCTTCTCAGCCTCCTGCTGTTGTCGTCTCTTCTCCTCAGCCGCCGCCCTTCGCTGCTGCTCCTTCCTCCGCTGCTCCTCCATCTTCCTCCCTCGTTCCTCAGCGCAGCGCTCCAGTTGCTGCTGAGCACGCCGCTCCTTTTCCTGCAGCAGCTGGGGCAGCTCTGCACGCACAGCACAGGAGGCAGAATTCAAATGAATATCCTCTAAGCCAGTGTTTCCCAACCCTGGTCCTCAGGGCACACTGTCCGGCATTTTTTTAATCCAACCCTGCTCAAACACACCTGCCTTTGATGACCGTCATTGTCAGGCTTCTGCTGAGCCTGATGATGAGCTGAATCAGGTGTGCATAAGCAGGGCAACATGGAAAACATGCAGGACAGTGTGCCCTGAAAACCAGGGTTGGGAAACACTGCTCTAAGCACCAGTCCTAATGTAGGATTTGAACAACTGTGCTTGGTCATCTTAAAACATCCCTGAAGACTTCTGGAGAAGCTTTAGAGCAGGGGTGTCGAACTCAATCACACAAGGGGACAAAATCCAAAACAAACTTTAGGTCGCGGGTCAAACAGAATAAACATTTATTGAACACTCAAAATTTTTAAAACTTTAAAAAACGTAACTTTTTTACATAATTATGAACTTGATATATAGCATTACCTGTGATAATGCTAGTGTTAATGATGTAGCTTAAATTGCTACTGCTGATAGCTGAAGATGCTGAAATTGATAGCTAAAAAGGCTGAAGCTGATAGCTGAAAACACTGAAGCTAAAAGCTGGAAATGCTGAAGTTGATAGCCAGCTAAAATTAGTCTAAAAAACTAAGAAAAAAAAACTTAGATCAGCATCTTAGAGGAATCCTCACACTGTTTCTGCTAGAAAAAGGACAAAATATGATCATTTCAGTAGAAACCTGGTGACCTTTAATGTAAATAGATTTTTACACATTATTACATTAAAAATGTAATTATAGATGTTGAACCAAACTGACAATGTCATTGTTTTGAGACATAGCAAAGGCTTTAATGGTTAAAGCTGCTAAAATACGGTTTAAAGCTGGATGTTTTCTAACATATCAAAGATGTCACAAAATCCGATCCAAACGCCAGAACCACATAAAGATTGCATCCTCCAGGACTAACTGTTTCTGTCAGAGCATGTATGAACACTCAGCTTCAAACATTCACATCTATTTTTACACGACAAAAACTCTATGATTATTTGGAATCATTATAATGAACTGGTGGAGTTTAGCGACTGAAGGTTTGAATAAGTGAACAAAATGCTTTGCAGATGTTTCAAGTGTGAATAAAATTAAACACCGGAGCTCCAGTGTTTATGTTCTTTGATTTACTGTCATTTTTTTAATTGTCAACAGGATAATTCCAGTAGATTGTGAAGGATAAACGCAGCTTATTGAGTGTCTAAAAGTTACAGCTCGTTAAAGATTTTGTGTTTAAGTGTCACCGGCGACGTCTCAGGTGTTAGAGGGTTAAAGTCCCACGCCAGTCATCTTCTGATCCATTTTCAAAGTATTCCCAGAGATCTTTACATTATAATGATGCTGTTTTTACCCAAAATCTAAAAACCTGTGTCATTTTCTCGGACAGTTTCTGCAGAGAGACAGGAGTTTATTAGAAATTCACCTCTGAGGTGTGGACGGGACTGTTGGCAGAGTAACCCACCCCCCCATCCTGTCATCCATCTGTTTACACTCTCTTCAATTAGCTTACACCCCCCAAGCTAATTGGCAATGCGACAAAAAAGATCAATATCAGAGCTATTCAGCTGTACTTAGATCCAGATTCTTCAGATGAGGAAAGCAAAGACATTCATGGATCTATTAGTCTGTAAGTGGATGCATCAGAATGGAGAGGAGCTGGTGGTCCACCCAGCATATTTTCTACATCACAAATAAAAAATTTTTACAGCTGCATTTTTGTCGACTCCTGATGTACAACAATCTGAATAAGGAAACACTGAAAAGCTATCTTAAATACTGTATGTCCTCCACCATCAGACTGATGCTGCTCACATGTTACAAACACTGCAGCTGGATGGCTCAGTGGGCTAAGTGTAGGGTTTGTGCACTGGAGACCTGGGTTCAATCCCTACTGATCCACCCAGATTGGCTTCTTAGGCAAAACCGTTGACGCTGCTGCCTAACTGGGTCTCTGTGCCCCTCAAGTACAGGGTTGTATCAGGAAACACATCCGGTGTAAAAACTCAGTGGGTGCTGTTACACTGTGGTGACCCCGAAAGGTGAAGATGACATGTTACAAACACCATTTTCATTAGGGTGGATCTCTAGTCCTTTTTTCACTTTCTGTCTTCCAATGATCTGAAGACAGAACCGTTTTATTGAAACTTTTTGATAAATTTGGAAAACTGACTCCAAAAGCCTCCAAAATTGATTTCAAAAGGCACGAACCTCAGAGGAGGTTTTGGAAACAGAGGCTTCAGATTAACATGAACAATGGCTTTTTAAGACATTAAGGTTGTGGTATTTAGGTTAAAACCTTCATAATCATAATTAAAACTACTGGGGACGTTTTTTTAATTTTAAAAAATGGTCATGGGGGGACTTTAAAGAACACCCCCCTCCCAACCAGCACTGGTAACAGATGAACAGGGTGGACCCCCACAGTTCCACCACCTTGTGTTCTGCTTCCTGTCATGTTTCTTTGTCCCAAAGCTTAAGATCGCTGTTTTTTTGCATCTATAAGTATTTATTGCATTAATTTAGCATGAACTTGGCTATTGTTTGATCTTGAGGAGCTTCTGTTGCTTTTGTCCTGTTTGCAGCAGACATTAGGAGAACACTACATCCCGTTTCCATCAGCTGTGTACCTGCAGGGCTGGATGCTGCTCTAGAAGGAGATGCGTTCCTGTTGTTGAGCAGCGGAGGCGAGGGAGGCGGGGCCAGAGCTGTGTGTTACAGAGAGACACACATGATTCATGCAACACTGGCCAAGAGGCAGCAGGACAACATAAACACGGAGAGCTGGAGGTGATTCCTGGACCCGGCCCCAGAGCAAACACTGACACTAAAGAGCTTGAGGGTTAATGTCAGATCTGCTGTAGACAGAAGAGCCAGACAGGTAGCTCCAGTCCTCCTGCTGCTCCTTCTGTCTGTTGGACTGACACGACAGCTCCACAGGGCATCTTTGCACAGATGTTCACATGCAGCCACATATAGCAGCCTCAAGCAGACGAACATTAGAGGAAAATAGCATCATCTTACCTCAGTTCCAACACATTTCACCACAAACCCAAATTATACGGGTTATTTGTAACATTTTTTAAACAGATGAGACATGGATGGACATCAAAACGCTATAAAGTAGCATTATCCACGTGACATCCTTAACAAGCTCCAATAAAAGGGCAGAAACGATTCCAACAACCGTCCAGAATGAGCATCAGCAGAATCCGCGGACGCAGACAGCTGAGGGATGGATCATTCTCCTCCTCACCTGTCATGTCTGTGCCGCTCGGAGCCAGCCGGGTCATCACCGAGAGTCCGAACCGGAGCAGCCCGAACCAAGCCGCACGAGCGCCGGCGCATGGGGAGGAGCTGGTGCTTGGAGCTGGGAGGGGGCTAGCGGAGCAAAAACCGGGCTATTTTTAGGTTTGGACGGAAAGCTGACTCACTGCTCTCATTGTAATGAAATGATGGAGCAAATAAAGGTTTATCGAAAAAGTCTCAAGTAATTAGCCTAATGTCTTCCAAAGTTCTTCAAAACATAAACTCACCTTTAAATATCATTGAAGACAACGTGAACTTTATAATTATTGTTTCTGATCCTTCTATTAATGAATAAAAACAGATTTGCATTTTGCGAACTATACATTCAACGGGGTGCAAATGTTAATAAATAATGTTATTAAAATAAAAAACATATTTATCATGAGAGAGTAGGCTATGTCACGTGGGGCTGTTATTTTTGTTCTCTCTCTCTCTTGGCTTCATCTGGTGCTGCTGTCAAATCGGTTCGTTTCAGCTGGCACGTGCCAAGCGCGGAGCGCCTGAGGGGCGGGGGGCGAGGGGTTACGTCATAGTTCGGCTGCCGTGACGCTGTCAGCACTTCCGGCGCTTTATCAGCGCTATAAATATGAATGCTTCTGGTTTTGAGGGGGAAAAAAGGGTGAAAAACAGGATTTACAAGATAAACACCTCCAGCCAGGTCCTGTTTACTCATGTGAGACAAAGCACGGAAACCGTGTGCAGGGGATTTGGAGCAGCTTTAGAAAACAATTCATATTTGATATGGCCTATTTTATCCACCTCATATTGTTCTCTTTTTTTTATTTTTATTTTTTTAATCATATACAGTAGGAGGACAACAGTGGAGCTTCGTGGATGGAGAGAAGGAGGACATAGGATGCAGAGAAACACACAATTCACTGTGGCTACACTAACCAGGTTAAAGGC
>NC_050531.1:25945646-25966242 GCF_002922805.2 Oryzias melastigma | reverse complement strand
TTGGAGCTCCACCCCTGAAGGTCACATGTTATCTACAGCCACCAACTTTCATATCACATGACTACTTCAAATGTCAAGAGCGCATAAATGAAGAATCTGTAGTCTGGAGTCAGTCAAAGCTGCATCAAAAGGAAGGAGCTTTTTTTCCAGGAAACCTTTAACCTTCAGGTCTACACTAGTGCAGCCATCAGCAATTATTTTAATAGTCGACTAATCACAGATTATTTTTACAGATTAGTGGACTAATCGGGTCACTGGATGTTAAGCACATATCTTGACCATCATTGGCTTTAAACTAGCTAAAATTAGATATATTCACACTAGCATTAATGCTAGATCAAAGGATGATGAAAGTGGGTCTTTTAGTATAAAGGGGGCATGATGCAGGAGCAGCAGCAACCGTAGGGCTGTGAATCTTGTCATTCTAAATCAGGGATCTGGAAACGTTAACACCAAAAGAGCCATTTGGTCCAATTCTTACAAACCAAAACCCAGGGAGAGCTGCTAAATCCCACTTATTCAAAAAAAAAAAATCCACTTTATTCAACTTTATATGCCCCTTGAGATATTTCTTTATAAAATGTAGCTTATAGATATGTACAATAATTGCGATATTTTTCTTTAAATAACTCTAACTTTTTTACTTTTGACAGCAGCACGTACGAGTTCCTTTCAAAATAAAATACAGAATAAGATCTTCCTGTTGCAGCAGTTTTACTTATTAAAAATGCAAGAAAACAAAGGAAACACGCCACTTTCTATCATTATGACAACTACTAGATGCTAATGTGTAGTATAGATTAGAATATCCTTAACTAATATCTATTTAAATTGTTGAAATTGTTCTTAAAGGCAAAGAGCTATTTTGGAGGGATGGAAGAGCCACATGTGCCTCTGGAGCCTCACGTTGCAGAATGTTCTACATGAATGTGGACTGTCAGATAAGAATCATGGACCATCAGTGATGGAAGGCAGCCATTACACATGGAATGCATCACAGTATCACAGAATTTTGTATTGACAGTATCTGAGAACTGGACTGAGTGACATCATCTATAGAAAATAGTTTACCTTGAGCTCCAACCAAGTTAATTCAGTCGCCATTTTTGCGAGATATGAACGCCACGATATAAAGCCAGACGGCATCAAGAAGCAGTGGTTCGTCTGAAATCTGTCAAATGTTTTGAATATTGCAGGTGGGGCCAGCAGAGAGAACATGTTTTTATTGAGGCCTCTGGTTGGTCAGTGAATAGATTGAATAACTTGCAACAAAGAGGATTATCAATGCAGTCTTTAAAAGGTGTCAGGGCAAGATAGAATGACTGAGCAACAGCTGTTTATTTCTCTATGGAAGTCTTACTAGAACAAAGTGGGAGGGGTCACTCAGTCCAGTCCTCGTATACTGTTTAAGGCATCTGTCATGGATTCACAGTGATATTGTGGTTCAGTCGCTCTGACATTACAACAGACTCACCTTTCATCACATCAGGAACCACCTGTGAAATCAGCTCTCACTGGTTCACACAGGTTGTTTTGACAACCTTGTAATTATGCGGGCTGGAGACTGGCACAGGGAGACCCAGACTAGGGCGCCCTAGTGGCTGCATAGTTTAGGCAGTAGTGTGAAGGGTCAGACCTAAAGACTCACACTGGATGAAGCTCATTGGGAAGAAAAAATAGGTTTCCTACACCCAGAGCACCGAGCCATCCAGACTCACCACAAACATGTTGTGATTGAAGCAATGACACATAAACACGTGACAATCACTGCGTTTCCAAAGACTTCTACATTTCACAAACTAGTAAATTTAGAAAAAAACTTGCATTGATTAAAAAAGCTTTTGCATTTGGAGGCTTAACAAAACCGACATATTTCAGAAAACTGCAATGGAAAGACTTTTTTTTAAGTAAATGAGTCACATGACCAACAGTGAATCCACATAAGAAGGCCCACAGCATCACGGCTCACTAAACGTTTGATATGATGAGAACTAGTGCTGTGGCAGACATTGAAATTTTTCATTAATTTTTTTTATTTTAAGTATTTCGATAAAGTTTTGTGCAGATGTGTAATAGAAACAAAGATACGATGTCACAAAGCCATCAACACTGAGGTCTGACAACAGAATTTAAACTTATATTATTACAGGAAAATTTATTTCAGGTTTCAAGGACCAAAATACTTTAAAAGTCATTTTTAAATTCCTGATAAGTGAGTTTATTTTGGGTGTTGTTTAAATGACTGTGGAGTCATTTAAACCTATTTTTTAGGCAGCATCATTGTTTTATTCTGAGGCCTCCAGTCCTCCGTTTTATACACTTTCAAAGTAAATAGCCTCGTGTTTTTATTTTTAAAGACTAAACTGACTAAATCTGAAGGTTTGTTTTATAATAATAAAAGGTTTGTGACAATAAACATTAGTAGGCATTTTTACACCTTCATATTATTCTGTTTCACTTCTGAGGGTTTGACTAAGAAAACAACTACAACGTCATGCAGGAATCATGAAATACATGAGAGTTCTGAGAGAGGCATAGAAGGGATTACATTTGGATTAAAAGTAATCTGGAATCTATCCGAGTTTGGAAGTAACTTGCACAACACTGTGAATCAGTGGCCAGCTCACCTGGTAATCCCTCAACCCAACCAGGATGATGTCTGACGTGTTGATCCAAACCTGCAGGGAAACAAAAGACATCAGTCGGGGTCGCGCTGAGTCCGCTGCCCCCTGTGACCCCCCCGCCCCCTGTGACCCCCCCACCTGAGCTCATACAGCCGGCTGAGAGAGCTGGCACCATGCTGCATCTGGAAGAGTCCAGTGTTTGCTGTGTGGGAAAGGAAAGGTGGATCCTTCCTACCTTTTTCCGGAGTTTTCCTCTGATGTGGCAAAGGCGCTTGGTGCCATCAAAGCACATGGCTTCCAGACGTCCATTCCCCAACATCTTAATCACCTGAGCGTACTCTGGAGACGAGACAGGGAAGAAGCAGACTTCATCCAAACTGTGTCCCGTAAAAGCAGTTTGCTCCAGCACGCGCCATCCTTCACGTAAGATCAGCTTTAGTACCAACTAATCCCACACAGAAAGAAGGTCACACAAGTGAAAAGACACTGGTCAAAGTTTGAGGTGACAACTCAGAACCCAAGAAAGTTCAAGAACAAGAAAAAAGAAGTTCTGACTTTAGCTAGATAGCTGGTCGAGAAAAAAAAAAACTCTGCTGAAGTAAAACAAGAAAAATAGAAAAAGCAATGATGAATTAAGAACAAAATTACTTGCTACAGTAAATCGGATAGTTTTTAGGATTTAAATGTTTCTGTTAATTCACATTAACCTATTTCAATAACAAAAATAAAATGTTTTGGAGGATAAACCGTCACTGATCTAAAACTACAATAGATCTAGTTAATATTGGTTTTTCGGAGTATCAAGGGTTTCCTAAATGTCATATAATCTTAACGAACACGTGACAAATTATGTTAACGTGTAGAGGAGACAGCAGACGAATCTTAGATACTGTTCATGTGGATCACATTTCCTCAGTAACTGAAAGTACTCTGTCATACAACCTAGTATTAGGGCAACCAAAAAAAATTTAAAAAGCAATATTACGACTTTAAATCTCGAAAATTTACGACTTTTAATCTCGTAGATCTGAGTTTAATCTCGTAAATGTACAAGTTTTTTTCTCATGAATTTACGAGCGTCTTGGATTTCAGCAGGTAAACTGAAAGTTTACAACGTTACAGATGTTTGGAAGTTTCTTTGTTTGATTCAGTTTATTAATGTTTTATTCGTTGATGGCGGCTTGCAGGATCTCTGCAGATTCTGTTGATGAAGGCGTCCATATCCTCGCAGCTGTTCACTTCCAGTCATTTCTTCCTCCATGAAAGACCAGATCTCCTCCAGCTCTTTCATGCTGACTCATCTGTTTTCAGAATGTTTAATGTTCTTGTGCTAAAGTAACAGACTATTGTCGTTCCTCGATGTTGTTGTGTGTTGAAACGGGACGTTTCATTTGGAGAATAAGGTGTACGGAACACCGTTTCCATTCTCCTTTGGTTTCTGCCCATGACAGAGACATGACATAAGGTGGTGAAAGGGCTTCTGGGTATGAGAATGAAAGGGCAAAATAAAGTGTTCGTCCTGTGAAGGTTTCTCTGATCTCTTTATTTTACATATGAATCTCTGCACTACCGACAATGAACCCGGAAAGTCAGTTCACTGATAATTTGATTTCAACTTGCAAAAAGGTTCAGAATTTCTTAGTTTTTAACACCGATCTGGAAATAAATCTTTACAAGATGCTCCACATCTTTTATCTTTGAGCACGCCTCTGATAAACAGACAACTTTGGTTCTTTTCTCATTAATTTAAGACTTTAAATCTTGTCAATTTACCTCTTTAAATCTCGTAGATTTACAAGATTAAAAGTCATGAATGTACGAGAAAAAAAGTCATAAATGTAGCCCTTTAACTTTTAAAGTCATAAACATACGACTTTATTCTCGTAATTTAGCAGTTACAAGTTTTTTCTCTTAAATTTACGAGATTTAAAGTCGTAATCGACAAAAAAAACTTGTTTATAAAGTTGTCCTAATACTACGTCGTACTGTTGTCATCAACAATAATGCTTCAAAAAGAGTTTTTATTAATTCTATTTAAATCAATAACTGATGCTGGCAGTCTCAGTTCCACCTGATGCAGGTAAATCACCAAACCCTCCAGCCGCCGAGCAGAACCGAACCAGAACTCACCCTGTCCATCCTCCTTGAACACCAGCTCTCTCTTTTCAGACTCATTCTCGTTCTTTCCACGTCGCCTGTTTTTTCCTCCCTTACCTGTGAGGAGAGTTTCATCATCATCATCATCATCATCATCATCCAGTTCCTGTCTAACAGTTGTCCTATTTACCAAAACGGTAATACGATCAAAAACACAATCAGATTGTAATAAATCAGACTATTACTATGACTTCTTTTAACTTCTACATCAACCTAATAACAAAAACGAGTCACTAACTCAGTGACGTGAAGACGCGTGACAGCTACTAAACATCCTGTTATCTCGTTAGTGAAATTACAGCTGCTGAAATTATGTTACAGAGTCTCATATTAAACGAACAAAGCTAAAATGTGTTAACCATGAGTCACTTTATGCGACGTTAACCAGCAAATGTTCTTATCACGCTGGGCGAGGTTTAACTCAGGACGATGTAGCCACTTAGCTTAGACGGCTAGAAGTAAATGAACAAATTAGCTTAAAAATGAGGAACAGCTTATTTAAGATGAACCCGTCCTATCGCTCTATTAGGAATAAACACGTCTGATCTCCGTTTTTCCTGAAAACGACCTCAGCTGCGGCGTAAACCCCTTTCGGACGCTCGTGAGCCGCAGTAGCGAGCCGTGTCACGTTTTCCTCAGCGGGCTAACCCAGCGGAAAACGACGGGAACACAGCGCCTCACGGTTTCCTCCGCCTCTTACCTTTATTTTTGGGCATATTCTTTTACCCCTCGGTCTCGACAACCCCGCTGTTTAGGAACTGTTGGTGTAACACGGAGGTTGTTTACAAAATTCAGCAAAAGAGCAGAGCAGAACTCAGAAGCTAGGCGGTTAGCGCAGTCTCTCAACTGGTATGCGCAGGCGCGAAGGACGGCATTCAAAATGTCTTTGCTTTATTGAAACGGGTGATTGTTACAGAGACAAAGGCAAACGGAACTTCAAAGCTTTGACATATGTAAAAATATGTCAACAAAGGGAATTAATACGTGTTAAAAATACAGATAATGATTTAGAAATAACACTAAACAGAAATGTGAGCATAAAGCATAAAGCCAGACGCCCTTCTACACAAACTTTATTTTTTCTTTTTACTAAAAATTAATATTTAGTTAAAATAATTACCCCAGTTAACAAGTGACTACACTTCTAGAACTTTCAGAATAAGTTTTCTTATGTTAGAAAATCTTATCCTTCTCCATCTCCTTCATGGTCTGGTGCTGCCTGGACAAGATTGTAATTCCTCTTTCCCCCAAGAAAATCATGTTTTCAGCCGATATACAATAAAAACGCCAGTCCTCCACGCCACCAGGGGGCAGCACCAACTGAGAGTTTAGATGACGTCACCTCTTGCGTTGTTGTAAATAACTGTGCTAGCTAGCAAACCACTTGCAGAAAAATCATATCTTTAACAACATGATCACAACTTTTCAACTACAATTATGGCAAAAGCTCTTTGTTATGTGTGTTATTTTAACAGGAAAAACAATGTATATCTAATAAGGTGAATTTAGAAGCTTTAATTAGCGCGGCAGCAGCCGTTTACTGGTTGAGTTACTGCGGTCAGGTGTGGTAGTGCCACTCGATGGCCATCCCAGACAAATACATCAAAGCTGTAAATCAAATTAACTATGATTTCAAATGTAAAAATCGAGTCCATTACATTGAAAGCAGAACTGGTGAAGGACTTCAAAGATGGTGGCTTAAATGCTTTTGATTTTCAATGTTTAAATGCGGTTTTAAAAATAATTTGGCTGAAATAATTTCTTAGTAATCAAAATCTAGCACCGTCTTCCAAAGGGTTGTTTAAGAAAATGTTAGCAATGGAATTCATCCTCAAATGTGATTTTTGTGTTAATAAATTTCCTATAAAGCTATCGTCTTTTCATGGACAGGTGCTCTTATGTTGGAAACTAATGTACACGCACATTTTTACTCCTCACCAAACTCCCATCATCTGGAGTAACAGATATGTCTTGTACAGGAACAAGTTTTTGTATTTTAAAATTGGATGGAAAAGAACATTTGGTCTATAAAACATCTGTTAAATGATCAGGGCGGATGGCTGTCTTATGAAAACTTTTGTTTAAAGTTGCACTTTAACTGCAACCGTTCAGGGTTAGAAAATCGATTCTTCCAAAAGTCAAATTTCTCGTTGAAAATATTAAAACGCAAACTTCAGATCTTCAATTACCTAAACTTCTAATATTTGTAAAAGACTTATTAGACAAATCTTATTCTAACAGACTAATGCAGCTGCATATCACCAATGAAGTCTTTCCATTTCGGCCAAATAAAAACTACTTTTCAATTATTTCCTGATGCAGAGGTTAAAAAACTGAGGACAAATTACCTGTCGTACCCTTTAACCCTTAAGGCAAAAGAAGTTCATTTTAAAATTCTTTCAAATGTGTTTCCTTCCAGAGAATTACTTAGACAAAGATTTAATTTGGATAACAACATGAGTACCTTTTGTGATAACGATACTGAAACAACACATCTTTTTATTTTTTTATTGCGTTTAATACTTTTTAGGACGACCTCCAAGATTGGCTATCAAGCAAATCATTCTTACCCAGCCTCTAAAAAGAGAAGATTTCATGTTTGAGATGACCTTACAAAACAATAAAGTTTCACAATCAATAATCTCTTGATTTTAGCCATAACCATGAATCTGTTGAAGCACAGGGACACATTTGAAAAAACAACCACACAGCTGTTGGAAGAAGACAAAGCGGGAGGCGTTCCTTAGAGCATGACTGGGATGCTCATTTAAGAGTTCCTGCTCTGACTGCTTGCGTCAACCACTAACTGTATGAGGAAAATGCCAGAGAACCTCAGATCAGTTTACTCTTTAGACAACTTCTATGGCTGCATTGAGAACAGCGCCGCCCTCTGGCTATGTAGGCGGGATGGACCAGATGAGGATGGACGCCTGAACCTCTACAGGCTCTAGGATGTGGAGGATTCTGGTCCTCAGGGAAGAAAAGGAGCAGGAGGATATTTACATTGACAATTTAAGACAATTTTGGAGTCTTAACCTGCTGCCACATCTGGAAAGAATTCAGCTCATCCTGGTCCAATGATCAGGTGTGTCCCTACACTCCTGTGCTGCTGTCAGATCGTCCAGGTGATCAAGAGCCTGAACCTGCACATCAAACTCATGTTAAAAGAACACGAATGATGGAGAGAAGCCTCGGCTCCTCACCAACACCCAGTGCCGGATGACTCTGACCTCTGACCCTGCATGACCCCTTTGCTGCTAGACACCTGTCCATGTGAAAAACAAAGAGCCTGAAGAACATCTACGATGATTGGTTTAATTAAAATCTGGATTTTCATAGCGGAAGTACAAGTAACTAACTCTGCAGGGTGAGCAAACTTTTACACACACCATTATTTTGATTTCTGTTTCTTTGGTAGGGTAAATGATGGAAATAAAGCATTTTTTGACATGTTAAAATAACGTCTCAGCTGTAAACTGATACATTTAGAAGATTTTTCCCTTTTTTTGCCTTCTTTATGCACAATAATATAACATTTTACCTGGGATGCCCAAACTTTCAATCCCCTCTGTATGATGTAAATGTAAAGATTTAACATTTTTGTATTTGATTAAACCATGGAACATTCTTCAGACCTTCCTTACGTTTACAGAGATTAATAAAGCCTTTCATAAACTTGTTTTTCTCTTGTACATTTTTTCTGTGTATTCCTTTTCGTTTCTTGTGTCACAGCAGTAAAACGGGCTCTGCTGCTGAAGCTTCTCTGGCTGGTTTGAAGAGTTCTTTCAGGATTTACAGCTCGAGTCGAGAACACAGCAGACGCCATGAACATGAAGACAGAAACTCGTCTCAGCTGATTATTGTTTTAATAGAAAGATCAACTCTCACTGCAGGTATAAAAACAGAGAGCCGGCATAGCAGCAGGGCTGAATATGTCTCTGATGGATGAAGGAGGAAGAGGAGAAGAAAAAAAGGGCTTTTCTCCTGTTCATAATAACAAAAAAGAAATGAACAAATCATTCTTTGTCCTGGAGCTACACAGGAAGCTCAGATCAACACTTGCATACATAATGACGGACAGAGAATCTGCATCTGATCCCATTAGGCCGACATTCAGACCAGAAGAGGAGGAACCCGACGAGGACCTTCAAGGTCTTTAAAGATTAATTGACTTCTGGACTCTTTCATGTCAAATCATTAAAAACTGCAGGATGCAGAACAATAGAACACGGATGACAACATGAATGAGGTTAAAAGTCAAACTGCTGAGACAAAGTCAAGAATAAATATTTTAATCTCTTTTCATATTTTCCTTCTTAAGTTTGACAATCTAAATCAAAAGTTTAAGAAAGTAAATTTTGTTTTAAAGCATTTAATCATGTCAAGTGTGCTTATTTCAGTTTCTGCCAAACGAATTTACCATTTATTTATTTCAATAAAATGTTATTTGGACTAAGCTTCATACATTTATTTAAAAAAAACAAGAATTTCAGAAGTTTACTTTCTCCAAGACATGAATCTTTCCTCGTCTCATTAATTTAGTCATTAATTTCAACAGTTTCACCTTTAATCTCATCCTTTTTCTTATAAAACATAGGATTGATTAATCTTCTGATTAACAGATCCTGATTGAGCTGTGGTGAGCGCCCCCTGGTGGGTTTGTTGGAGGTCGTCAGATCAATTTCTGCTGCTGCTTTTTGATCAGGTTTTGGTTTTGAATCTTAAATCTGACTTTAGTTTTCATTTCTGCATAAAATAGTGACTTGTTTTCTTATGTCATGCATGCCATGAGTGTTTGGTTTTCAGTCCTGTGACTCTTGAATGTGGAATTGGGGGAAAAATGTTCACATGAATATTTCCCAGCAGAGATGAAAGTTTTCCTGAACAAATGTCAATTTTTTTTAATTCAAAGATTGCTCATAAAACAAAAGTCTTTCCAGAGGTTTTCAGGAGCATCACGCTGCTCTTGTGCTTCTCCTGCATCTTCTGCTCTGCTCTCCTGAGTTGCTCCTGGCGTTCCCAGTGACGCTGCATTCACACGCCACCTTCAGGTCAGCTTTGGTCAGACATCCACATCAAGCCACAGCAACGCTCGTTTCTCTGGATGTTTGGATTCTCTCCAGTTCCTGAACTGCTTCTGATTTACTGCTTTTGGTTTCTCCTTCTTATCAAAGTTATTTCTCTGAACTTATCAGAGCAAAACTGATTTTTAAAAATGGCATAAAACAAACTACAAAAAAAGTTTAAAATATTTATTTAGATTTTTTTTTCTAAGTTTGAAAGATTAAAAACCTGTTGGGTCAAAGTTCAAGCCTAGAGAATATTGATCATGCCCAAGACTGATGGATAAAGATGACAGTAAAGCTTACTCATTGAAAAGGTGTTACTTTAAAAATTAAAAGTACAATTGTATTTAAAAATGACAGCCTTAACTTTAAAGTTTGATTTTGGTTCCTGTGTAAAAAAGTTGACAAATCATTAAAGTGCTCAGATTAATGTTTAAGGATTTGAAAGTCTTCTCTCTCCAGGGGGAGATCCAGTGTGAGATTTTACAATCAAATAATAAAAATGTTAAAGAATAGTTTGACAGATGGCTGAGGCAGGGAAAACAATAGAGATTAATGTTATTTTTGGCCACCAGGGGGCACTGTTAGATCGCAGTGAAGGATTTTCGGAATATTTGCAGAGCTAGCAGGACAAAGGCATCAGTTAAAAACGGAGGATTCCCGTTTTTGATTTCTTCCTTTGAACGTTAATACTGGAACCAGAGAGTCTCTGGTTCTGAAGGAGGCGTGGCTTCTCGGAGCGTGGCCTCCACCTGTGAGGAGAACGTCTGCTTCTGTCCGACTCCGTCCGTGAGGTTTGAATGCTCAGAAAATCTAAACTTGTTCCGACGACTCGACCTGCATAAATAAATACAGTGCTTATTCTTCCTGACGTGCGCACGAGGAGCCTCCCCCTGCGCTGATTGTCTGAAGGAGAAATGCCGCGGCTGGGGGTGGGCGGGGCTAAAGCTTAGGCTCTACAGTGAGACAGCAGAGGAGATCCAATCAGAGGAGTGGGTTAAGGTGCAGGCTGTGGGCGTGGGGTCTCTGTGCTCCTGTTTGGCTTTGGCTGCTACTCGCTCCATCAGTAGTCTGTCCCGTTGGACTGGAAGGGTGGGGTGGGGTGAGGTCCGGTGGTGATCAGATCGAGGTCAGAGTTGAGCTGAAGAGGAGGAAGAGGAGGTCACAGAGCAGTGGAGGTGATCTTCTTCACTCCCCTCCGCCGCGCCAGGCTGGAGCAGCCCACCGGCTCCAGAACTGGGGGGACGTTCCTGTTCAAGGCCGAGTAGGTGGCCGCCATCGCCGCCTGGAGAGACAAGCCCACAACACCAAACTTTACCAGAACCATCCATTTGCTTGACTTCAAGTTCCTCAAATTTGTAAAAGAAGAAGCCTGGAACAAGATTCTCCAGATTTACACCGCTTTGACTTCCATCTGTGAGAACATGTTTTTGTACTGGGTAGGGACACTCCACTGTGAACATCCAAGAACCTGCGTTCAGCGCGTTCTTGGATGTTCGTCACATGTGACGTAGCTTTACAAAGACACTGCAGCATCAGAAACAACAGCATTTCTTGAGATGAAGCTGCGTTCACTGGAACATGAAGATCAGAATGTACTTCTGTGCAAACAGAACAAGAAAAGACTAAAGTCCTTTTCTATCTGAGAAAACGACGAGCCTTCAGCAGCGAATCGCTCCGTCTTCATGAACACAACAAGGAGCTCCAAGTAGTTCAGAATTGACTTACTCATACAAGTGAAACTGGTTTCATTGTATTACAGTAGTTCAGTTAAGTTAGGGTTAGAACACGCTGGATCGATGGCTTCATCCTAGTGTGGATCTAGAATTGATCTTAAAGTTTTGATCTAGAATTGATCCAAAAGTTTGGATCAAGATTTGACCTAAAAGATTGGATCTAGAGTTGGGTATATGTTTGGATCTAAAGGTAATCCCGAAGTTTGGATCTAGTTGATCCAGACATTTGGATCTTGAGTTGATCCAGAAGTTTTTTATTTACAGTTAGGCTAAGGTTTGGATCTAGAGTAGATTTAAAAGATTAGATCTAGAGTTGATCTAAAAGATTGGATCAAGAGTTAATGTAAAAGTTTGGATCTAAAGTTGGACCAAAGGTTTGGATCAGAGTTGATCCAGAAGTTTGATTCTTGAGTTGATCTAAAAGACATGATCTAAAGTTGATCCAGAAGTCTCGATTTAGAGTCGATGTAAAAGTTTTTATCTAAAGTTGGACCAAAGTTTGGATTTAGAGTTGATCCAAAAGTTTGGATTTAGAGTTGATCCAAAAGTTTGGATCTAGAGTTGATCCAAAAGTTTGGATCTAGAGTTGATCCAAAAGTTTGGATTTAGAGTTGATCCAAAAGTTTGGATCTAGAGTTGATCCAAAAGTTTGGATCTAGAGTTGGACCAAAGGTTTGGATCTAGAGTTGGACCAAAGGTTTGGATCTAGAGTTGGACCAAAGGTTTGGATCTAGAGTTGGACCAAATGTTTGATTGCTGCTGCTCACTGAGTTCATCCTGACACTGTTTGAATCTGCAGGATCTCTGATTCCAGGCTCTGCTGGAACTTCTCTTTCAGCTTGAACACCAATGATCTTCAGCTTCAGGAAAAAGTCCAAAAGTAGGGCTGGATGGGTTTGGTGGAGGGATACCTTGACGAGCAGTGGCGTGTCCTGTCTGTTGAGGGTGTACTTGGGCAGCTGGTCTCTGTGCATCACCCAGGGGTGTCTGAGGACCTGACCTGCAGTCAGACGCTTGTGGGGGTCGACATGCAGCATCTTCGACACAAGATCCTGCGGGGTCAGAGGTCACAGAAACTACTGCTTTAAACACAAACTCTGTTTAACTCTGGACGAAAAGTCCTGGCATGTTCTGAGCGGAGGTCGGGACCTTAGCTTCAGCAGAGACGGTGTTCCAGTTGCCTCCAGTGAGGGAGAAGTTCCCGCTGCCGATGCGGGCCAGGATCTCCTCCGGGGTGTCCTCTGGGCCGTTGGCAAACGGAGTAAAGCTGCAGACATGCAGACAGTTAACCACTGAGGACAAACAGAGTTCAGCTTCTGAGGAATGAGATGGAAGAGTTCTGTTTAAGCTGGGTCTTCAGGTTGATTAAATGAGTTTTGTTCTTTTCTGTTTAAGCTTCTGTTTCGACATATAATTTGAAGAACATGTTTGTGAGAAGAATGCTGCTGCTTTGCAATCCAGCAGATTCTCTGAGGGTTTGAAGTGATGATTGACAGTTAATGCTGAGTTAACCCCTGTTAAGTCCTACATGTGAAGATATAAAGGCAACAATCAAATCGATTTACAACCTTCTGACTCTAAATCAAAGGGATGTGGACATTAGTAACTACAGCGGATCAAAGAAGTGTCCTCATCAGGTTTGTTGGTGCTGAGAGTTCCTGGCATTGAGAGTGTCCAGACGAGGAATGAAAGGAGCTGCACTCACCCTGTGAGCATGGTGTAGAGCAGCACCCCCAGACTCCAGATGTCACAGGCAGCATCGTACCCCTGCTTCTTCAAAACCTGACAAACACACACACACACACACACACACACACATGGGTTTCTGGACTCAGAGCATATGTAGCTGCAGTAAACAACTTTGGTCTGTAAGACCACCGACATCAAAGCCTCACAGCTTCAGTTAGTGCAAATTTAAAATGCAATAAAAGAAAGAATCAATAAAATGTTGATTAAAAGTTACACATTGATCACATTAATCAGAAACACAACAAAGCCTCAGATGTCATGGGTCCATTTCTGCAGCAAAAACAAACACGACAGTTTATTCAGAGATCAGGACATTACAGCTCTTTAACAGCTGCTGTAACGCTACACTGAAGATGTCATAAATGCATTAACCATGTTCACAAAAAGTAATAATTCACATAAATAGAAAAAACTATGGATATTACTGAAGTAAAAAGACAAGAAAAAACAAAAGTAGTCAAGTCATGGGACTTCAATGATGAGAAACTCAACAGTGAAGCTAAAGAGTTCTTCATTAAATCCAACATTGTAATAGGAAGCAGTTGTTGTAAAATATGATGATGATGATGTTTGCTCAGATCACTTCTGCATTCTCATTTGCATAAATCAATAAAAGAAAACGTTTAAAGATAACTATCTTCACTTTTTTAGTGAGTGTGTGTATGATTTGTTTTGTTAAATGAAAAAGGAAAGAATGTACAATTGTGGACCTTAAACTTGAATATTACTTACCTTCTCAAAAAATAAAAGTTTGAGGAAAAAAGGACTTTCATAAACAACATAGTTAAATCTGTGAGTTTTAGAATTCCAAAATTCTTCTCTAAACAACCAAATTCTTTAACCCCTGAGGCGCCGTCGGTGACGCTTAAATACGCTTTAACATACTGTAGTTTTTCAACTGTTAACACAATAATTCCAGCTCGATGAGCCGCTTTTCTCCTTCAGAATCCAAATCAGGGGTGTCAAACTCAATCGCACAAGGGACCAAAATCCAAAACCCTCCTTAGGTAGGTCACGGGCCGAACAGGATAAACATTTATTGAAAACTCTAAAACTAAAAAGTGCTTTTCAATGTTCTCTCATTTTGAAATGCTCTGATGCTTCAGTCAATCTTTTTGGTTTCGGCTCTGCTCCACTCTTCTTCACTCTGCTGCTGCTTCCAACTGACACTACATTAGTTTTGCTTTTCATTCATAACTGATAAATGACTCAAAGACATGTTGACTTTGAACAGGGATATTTTAAAAACCATAAGGAGTTTCAAAATAAAAATACAAGTTCAAGAGCCCAAAGTCTGCTGAACAGTTTAAAAGTTGAATGGTTTCTGTAGCAGAAAGTCTACTTGACTTCTATTGATTTGTAGAGCTCAAAGGTTTTTGATGAAAAAGGAGCTTTGAACATTGTCAATGGAGTTAAAAAAGTGGTTTAGTGTGAGATTTAACTACTTTAATGAAGAACAGTTACGTTATAAGCAACTTCTTAGCTACATAGATCCTTTTTGTATGTAATCAAATCAAATCTTGATCCTATGATCTAGGACTAGATCAAAAGATCTTAGATTGTAGGACATTCAGACTTGACCTCTTGACCTCTCCTGTGAAAACCGCCACACGTGGACCGGCAGCTCGCCATACCTCTGGTGCGACAAAGTTGGCAGTGTAACACGGCGTCATGAGCAGACCGTTCTCCGCCCTCAACTGCTTGGCGAAACCGAAGTCGCAGATCCTGATGGACTCGGCGTTGCCGCTCTCGTCCACATACAGGATGTTACTGGGCTTCAGGTCTCTGTGCACCACCTTGAAACACCACAGAAGAAGAAGAGTCAGCAGGAGGAGGAGGAGAGGAGCTGGATCTCATCTGATCTACAACCTTTTAGCTAACAGTTGAAACATTTCTCCAAGTAAGGTTTTCTTTCTTCTGTTTTCTTGGTTGGGCATAGAAACACAAGTATGGACTAAGCCAATAAAAACCCATGTATCTATGCTTCTTAACTTAGAATTTGGACCTTACCTACATGCTCACAAAATAAACTTCAGTTAAGGCTGAAGCAGAAAGAACGATCCTTCTGCACTCTATAAATAAAGCTGTTGTCTGCCTTTATAAAAGGTAGAAATAAGAGATGCTTTTATCCTCATTTTATATTAAAATCAGCTCTAAAGTGATGAGTTTAAGTGATAAGTTCATAGCAAACATGTTTTTCCCCCATCAGAAGCAGATTAATGTGTTGGAGAGACTTTTGTTTCTCCACTTTAAAGTAGATGGTTTTAGCGTCTGCTTTGGCCACACCCACATGTGCGAAGTGACAGAGGTTGGTTTGCTTTGAGACAGAGTGTAACATTCTGGGGTTTTTGGTCAGAACCGACCTCAAAAGTTGAAATACCATAAACACATTTTACTTTAGATAGCAAATCATACATTTGATGATGTAATCTCCGTGGATTAGATAATTCAAGACTTTTGACTCAAGGTGGTGCCAAAAACAACAGAAATTAGGATTTTAAAATGTAGGGTTTTATGCCTAAAAACAAGAAATGTATATAAAAAAAAACCCTCATCATTTTTGAATAAATCTGGTAAATCAGGTTTGTGCAAGCTAAAGTTTAAATCAGATTTTTGTTCTTCTTAGAAGTGTCATCATTCATTCCAAGGAGAATCATTTCCACATTGGTTAGAGTGACACACACCCCCTGAACATGCAGGTACTCCACAGTCTTGGTGATGGTGAAGAGGACGGCGCTGGCTTCCCGCTCAGAGAAAAACTTCTGTCTGAGGATTTTGTCCAGCAGCTCGCCGCCCTTCATCAGCTCCGTCACCAGGAACACGGAGCGGCCGTCGTCATACACCTGCAGCAAAGACACAACATCACAGTCGTATCCTTAAACTCCTCAATGTTCCCGACATCCATGACTTCTACGCTGATCCTGAACAGATAACACTGTTGTGGAGGTCTCTATCCAGCCTGCCGTTGCTCTCGCTAGTCTCTTCTCTTCTCTCAGAGTTAGAAAAACAAAACCGCACAAACAGGAGGAGAACATTTCATCAGGAAAACAGGAGCAAGCTGCTCTGACTGTGACTCACATCCTTCAGGGTGATGACGTTGGGGTGCTGCCCGTATCTCAGCAGGATCTCCACCTCCTCCGACGGGTCTCGCTTGGCTTTGTTGATGATCTGAAACAAGAGTTTTCTAGAGTTAAATGACCCTGGATTCTAGGGGAAACTATGGAGCCACTCTTTGGCTTCCTGCTTGAGGCCAGTTAAAAAGCTAAAGTAACTGAAGCCAGGTCACTTCACCAGGTCACCACCAGAGGGCTTTTCCCACCAGCAAGTAACAAACCATCCAAAGACAGCCTCGAGACTGCTCACCATTTTTGTTGAACCGCTAATGCAGAGGCGTCAAACTCAATCACACAAGGGGGCAAAACCCAAAACACACCTGAGGTCGTGGGCCGAACAGGATAAACATTTATTGAACACTCTAAAACTACATTTTTAAAACTTTAAAACTGTAACTTTTTAACAAAATTATGAACTTGATATATAACTGTGATAAGGAAACAGATCCATTCAACATGGATCCAGAACTCCAGAATCTTTGTCAAACCACTCGGACCTTACGAAGCCTCTGGAAATAAAATCCATGAACGACTCAGAACTGTGGGATTACACACGTTTGAACCTTTAATTGAAGCAAAATGTGACATGTGAACTTAAGCAACCGCTGAAGGTGAACTCTGACCCGATCCTGAGCTGTAGAATTCGAGCACAATTCCCTTGAAATGAGACCTTCACAGTCTCTCAGTCGAAACAACAAAGAACGATTATGTGGCCTTAAACAGCTATTAAACTGTGATGTAGCACTTAGCACTGATTCTGCTCAAACAACTGATCTTTTTCTTCTTTTAAACTTATTAGTTTTTGTATTATAATAATTCTTTGATGAAAACAATCTGCAAAAATAGAATTTTTTAAAATGAGAATATTTTAATTTTTTTTGCATTAACAAATGAAGATAATTTTTACTTGTTACTTTTTGTATTACTACAATAATTCTTTCATTAATACAATCTGCATAAATTGTCTTTTTAATGAGAATATTTTGAAACGTTTTTAGCTTTAACAAATGAAGATGATTCTTACTCATTACAATAATTATTTGATTAATACAATCTTTTTAAATAAGAATATTTAGATTATGCTACTGATTAATATAAATGATCTGTCTATGGATGTTTTGAAATTTGATTACATCACTGATACTAATGATCCTTTATAACTTGAATCTGTTATTGTAGAGAATAAATATTTGATATCAAGTCCTGAATATTGATAATTCATGTAGAGAAAATGGTATGGTCGAGTCGGGGTGGGATTATATAATATAAGTTTGCTTCCTCCCACTCCCTATCAAGCGATCTAGATGTAATTCGATGTGATGTGTTTTTATTTCATGTATTATTCCTGATTGCTTGAAATAAACCATTTCATTCATTCATAAGTCTAGTGTGAATGCTGTAAGATGAACTTGGCAGCTGAAGATGCTAAAGCTGATAGCGCTCTAAAATATTAGCTAAACTCCAAAACAGCCTAAAAATGTTATGGTAAATGCTAAAATAGTCCAAAAAGCTAGAAGAATGCCAGTTTTTAAAACTTTAAAAATGGTAACTTTTTAACATTAATATAAAAAGTCAGGAATATTATTCCAGAATAAATCAACTTAAACCTGAAATAATTTTCAATATTTTACTCTCCATAAAAATATATTTTGTCAAAATTATACAAGTTAGAAATAAGCACAAGATAACATCGGGTCATTAATAACAAAATAAAATGATCTGGAGGGCCGGATAGAATTACTCTGAGGGCCAGATCCGGCCCCCGGGCCTTGACTTTGACTCATGCATTAATGTTAGCTTAGGGTTGTGAGAGGCTGGAAGCTAGAGGGAGAGACTGTTAAAGGGATGATGGGATATCAGCAGTGCCTTACTTCTGCACAAACATTCCCACCTAAACTCAGGTGAATTCTAATGAACTCCTGCCATTCTGCAGAAACTATGTCCTAGAAAACTTTTTTGGCTAAAAACATCATCATCATGATTAAAAGATCCCTGGGAACAATTTTAAAATGGATCAAAAGATGACTGGAGTGGGACTTTAAGGACTGTTTTGTTGATGTCTGGTAGGAAGAAAGCTCGTCATGGCTTGCTGTCAGGTTGTGGTGGAGGTTACCTTGACTGCGTACTCCATGCTGGTGGCTTTGTGGATGCAGCGCTTGCAGATGGAGTACGAGCCGACGCCGATGTCCTCTTTAATCTCATAGGAATCGGAGAACTGAGAGTTGCTCCTGTGAAGTTGCTGAAAGAAGACGTAAATTCATTCATCAGTTTCTTGACCCGCTCTAGCCCCTTTGAGTTCATGAGGCTAGTGCTGGAAGAAGGCGGGGTATAATTTTGACAGGCCACCAGTCTATCACACACCCAAAAAACACTCACAGTTACACCTGGGGACAATTTAAAGTAACCAATCCACCTATGAAGCATGTTTCGAGACTGTGGGAGGAAGCTGGAGCGTCCTGAGAAGACCCACACATGCTCCTCTAGGACAGAACATGCAGGTCTGAGCTGGGACTTGAACCACAGCCTTCTGGCTGTGAGGCTAGAGTGCTAGTCGTTGTTCCACCAAAACATTTCATCTGTGGTCTGACTGTTGAGCTGCTGCTTTCATCTCCGAGTCCAAAAGCAGTCGTGTGAAGCAGCTCTGTCCTGTCCTCTGAGGAGTAACCCAGAAAACATCTCCCTCTGAGGAGCACGGAGCATGTGCGTACCTGTACGATAGCGTGAGGCAGCGGCTGCGTCTCCTCCTCTGTGATGGCCACGAAGCTGAACCCCCTGAAGAGCTGATGAGCGTTCGCACTCGGAGGGACCCCTGGGGAGTCTGAGCAGCACGGAGAGAGGAAACCAGACGAGTTGGAGGATGTAGTTCAGCGGGAGGGAGGCGCAGGAGGAGCAAGGGAGGGGAGGGGGGTCTACCTCTGGGTGTTTTAGCTGTGAACTCTGGATCAAAATAGAAAGTGTCGTCAGGTCGTCCCACGGCCGGCTTGAAGGGAGGATAGATCTCTCGGCGGAAGAGTTTCTAAAGACAGAAGAAGGTTAGCGGAGCTGTCAGGGAGGAACGGAGGTGCTGGTGTGAGGGAGGAACTGACATTCCAGTCGATGGTGTGGAAGAAGTGATGCCTCTTGATCTCCTCCACTCCGTCCGGCCCGGCTCCTGAACACAAATCAGAGAATCCGCTGAGAGCCAGCTCCTTCCTGTCCGGGTTTCTACTAATGATGTCACGTTCTACATCGAGTTGCTGGTTCTAATCAGTTCAGATTGTGTTTTGACAGTCATATGAATCCTTCAGGCTCCATTCACAATGTGGGTGTTTCATTTAGAGTTACGGTCAATGAGAGAGAAAATTTGAATAAAAATGAATAAAATGTTTGTATGTCCTGATGGTCACATCAGCAGAGCCATAAAGTAACAGTCACAGTGACATTACATCCCATCTACAATGTGTTCCCACTTTAACCCAACCACTGAAAACAGACTTCATGATGATTTAGTCACAATTTATGTTGATTTCACAAACATTTACGCATTTATTCATTTATTTGATAGAAATATTTCCACCAGAACCACAACCATCACACATTTTTGTGGAGCTATTTTGGGGCCATAAATATTTGAAATCCAAATAAAATATTTTAAAAAAAAATGGTGTTTGGCCAAAAAAAATGCAAAATGTCCAAAACCTTTTGCTATTCTAAAACAAATGTAATTATTTTCAGCTTTTAAATGTTTGAATAAAATAAAAAAAAATCTTAAATAGGGTTAATAATAGGATAACGGAAAGTTAAAACTGAGAAATCTGACACCTTTAAATGTGCCACTGCATGTCTCACAGTAGCCGAAAAGTAGCCCGGTTACCATGGTTACCATGGTGCACCACCTTCTCTGCTATCAAAACTGTTTAAAGACATGAGGGAATTGAGGTTTTAGAGTCTTGGTCTTATCTTTGAGGGGTTTTTGCCTCTAAAAAGCTCCAACTTCAGGTTTCAGCAGCAGGAGTAGAATGGAGATAGAGGAGGAGGAGGAGGAGGAGGTTCAGACCTTTCCTGTCTTTGTCCTTGCTCCTGACACAAGGATTTCTTCACTTTTTAAAATCTTTTAATGGTGTTCTGCAGTTTGACATTCAGAAACACTGTTTTTAATCTCAGGTTAGAGT
>NC_050531.1:25932743-25945540 GCF_002922805.2 Oryzias melastigma | reverse complement strand
CTGAAGGGAAAAGCCCAAAGGAAAAGAAGAAGAGTAGAATTGCCCGTTGTAACATCTGAGAGACTCCGCCTCCCTAAAGCTCCTCGTTGTAGTCAGTTAGCATCATTAGATCTCCTCCTAACTTCTGTGTTTTTCGTTTGTTGCTCCTCTTTTAAAAGTTTTGTATTCTGTTGCTCCTAAAATATTATAATTAAAACGCCTTTCAGTTTTATTCTTTTTCAATTTAGGATACAAAGAACTTTTGCTTTATTTTCCAAGTAACATCCCAGCATGCTTTGTGCACGGGTGTGGTACCTAGTCTGTTTCCGGGGTTGCGCTTGAACAGGTTCCTGAGTAGACTCTGAGCTTCCGAACTGAGAAACTGCGGCATTCCCAACTTGGCTCTGTGAAGATGGAGAAAAGAAGAGCTGAAGGAGGAGGCGACATGGTTCAGAATATTTGTGAGGATTCTGAAAGGTTACACGTTGAAACGTGTCGAGGTCAGCACTCTGCAGCGTCCTGCTCTGAATCCTCCGTCTGGATTTATCCTCAGCTCTCCTTCTTCTTAAACTCTCCTGTGTTTGCTGCGACTCACTTAAGGATCATGGTCATCGTCTCTTTCCGGTCTTTTCCTTGGAACGGCAGCGTTCCCGTCAGCATCTCAAACTGGAAGAAAGAAGGTTTCACATGAGGATTTGAAATCTTTTGATAGTTTCACAAAGTTCCATCCCAGTCTGGATACATTTTCACATCAATTTTTCTTTAGAGATGCAGATAAAGGCTGACAAACGGGTCTGACAGCAGCCAGCAGGGGGCAGCATCTTCTCACCATCAGTACACCGTAGGACCACCAGTCGGCGCTGTGTGTGTGCCCCCGTCTGTTCACCACCTCTGGAGCCATGTACTCCACTGTCCCGCAGAAGGAGTAGGCTTTGTTCTCGTGGTCGATCGACTCCTTGCTGAGGCCGAAGTCTGAGCACACAAACAGGGAAAGCTGGATGAGAGACGAGTGACAGACGAAGAAGACAAAAGACGCAGGAGAGGGACGCGCACCGGTCAGCTTGATGTGTCCATCCTCGTCGAGCAGGATGCTGGAATGACAGAAACGCAGAGTGAGGAGCAGCAGAAGCATCACTTTGAAATCTACTAATGGATCTGGATCGGAGCTTCAGGTGTGATGAGGTAAAGGTGTGTGTGTGGGTCTGCTTACTTCTCCGGTTTGAGGTCTCTGTAAATGATGCCGAGGCTGTGAAGGTGGTCCAGAGCCAGAGCGAGCTCTGCCAGGTAGAACTTCACATCTTCCTCTGTGAACATTACCTGTAGCAAACACGGAAACATGCATCGGTGTGTGCTTCATCAGATCTGCACATGGATTTAATGCGTTTGGCAAAAAACAAAGAACTACAAAAATGCACGGAATCTTTGATGTAAAAACTCAAAACAAGCTACAGCCTCGTCCAGCGGTTAAAAATGTCTTAAAATTCAAACTCGTAACTTCTAGTAAGACCTGGGCCCTGTCCGTAGTATTGAAGTATTGAAAATGAACAATTCAGCTTAAAAATACTTTATTTTGATTGATTTGATGTGATTTGAATCTTTGTCTTTATCTTTTTGAAAACACTGAGAAGTAAACAGATTTCTACAAAGATTTCTAATTTTATGAAATCCTGTTTTTGTGGGTTTTATGAGCTGGAGCCCAAATTTAAGTACAAATAAACACAAATACTTAAATGAATTAAACAACAGGCCCTGAATCTATATTTTATGAAATGTTTTTAAAGAATTTAGAAAAGAATACACTTTTCTATGATTATTTTTTTAAAAAGAGTCTGTATATATATATATATATATATATATATATTTTATTTCTAAATATGTATTTTTGACTTGTCATCATAAATTTTGAATAATTTTACTGTATTAGTTTGTTTTTGAATCAATAAAGCGTCACCTGGGTGATTTACTAAAGATTTGTGAAGCTTCAGGTTTACCTCTTTGGAGAGACGCGTGAAGAGATCTCCTCCTCTGAGGAAATCCAGGATCAGGTAGAGTTTGCCTTCAGTCTGAAAGGCTGCACAGAGACACTGCTGTGAGACCTGCAGCATCATGCCGGCAGCTCCTTCTGACGCCTGACTCACCGTAGTGCAGCTTCACGATGAAGGGGTGGTTGACCTCCACCAGGATGTCCCGCTCCATCTTTGTCCTGACGCGGTCGCGCACTGGAAACACCAACAAACAAACTGAGAGGAGCAAAAAGACATCAGCCTCTCTTATGCAGGTTCTATTCTGGCTGGAGGAGCTCCCAGATGGAAGCTGATGAGTAACAGAGATGAGACCGAGAAACTACACGCAGAAATAACCGGAGAATGATGACAAACTTGGCAACAATCCCGGAAAGAAAAGGACACACGTTCATGAACATTTCCAGATTCAGCTTTTCTCCAAAAAGAGTGAAAGTCTGCTGATGAAATCTGAAGGAACTCATCAACAAAAGCTTTATATTACGCTTATAACTTTCTGCTTGGTAGTTTTCCAGTAACAGACTGGTCTGACCGCTGAGTGATCAGTAGCTAGGATAAGCTCCAGCAACCCCTGAAAAGGATTCTGGTTTTGAAGATGGATGGATGGGTTAAACCAAAACCAGAGTCTCCAGCATTCTTCTGAAGGGGCTGCTGTGGTACCACAATGACTCGAGACTCAAAAACACAGAACAACCCGTCTACCTTTCAGCGTGGCTTTCTTCAGGACCTTCATGGCGTACAGCTCACCAGCGTCCGGTCCGGTGATCTTCCTCACCAGAAACACCTGAACAGACACACGTCATTCAGGTCAACAGCTGATGCCTCTAGCGCGAGGTATCAGCGTGTGCAGTAGTGCTGCCTCAAATGATTATTTTAATATTCGACTAATCACAGATTATTTTTTCTGATTAGTCGACTAATCGGGTCATGTGCAAACTGGATGTAAAGCAGACATCTTAACCATCATTAGCTTTAAGCTAACTAATAACTGGATATATAGCATTACCTGTGATCATGCTAGTGTGAATGCTGGAAGCTGAATTTGGCCACTGAAGATGCTGAAATTGATAGATAAAAATGCTAAACTTTATAGTTGAAAACGCTGAGGCTGATAAGCAGCTAAAATATTAGCTAAATGCCAAATTAGCCTAAAAAACTGAAAAAAGCCTAATCTAGCCAAAACAGTTAGCATGTAGCTGAAATGTTGGCTAAACTCCAAAAAAGCCTAAAAAATAAAAAAAAGCATATATTAGCCAAAATAGCAAGCATATAGCTAAAATATTAGCTAAACTCCAAATTAACCTAAAAAATGAAAAAAATCCTGAATCAACCAAAACAGCTAGCACGCTACTAAATTATTAGCTAAGCTCCAAACAGCCTAAAAAACAAACAAAGAAAAGTCTAAATTAGCCAAAATAGCTAGCTAGCATGCAGCTGAAATATTAGCTAGATTCCAAATTAGCCTAAAAACTGAAAAAAGACTAAATTAGCCAAAGTAGATAGCATGCGGCTGAAATATTAGCTAAACTCCAAATTAGCCTAAAAAACTTTAATAAATGCTAAAATAGTCCAAAAATCTAGTAGAATTCCGTTATAACTTTCAAGTTTACTACTCTCTGACTCCATATAACATAAAGTAACGACTGATTGACTATTTTGATAGTCGATCAGATGTCGATTAGTGGTAGTCCTGGTGTGCAGACTGTGTCAATCTCTCAGTATCTCCGCTGACTTCCTTCTTCAGATCCTCTCATGTAGACAAACAGATGCAAAGGCAGCCTGCCCGATGGGAGAGGAATTGTTCATTCATAAAGACAGCCGCACCCGCCAGGGCAGTGAAGGGCCCTCAAACCCCTCCACCGTCTCCATGGCAACAGCCTCTCAAACACCAGCACGAGGGCAACATGACAGGGAATGGAGTGGAAATGAACCCCTCACTTATGCACACACTTCAGGCCCACTCAGCCACACCAGCTGACAGACTCCGACACAAACATCACCTTCCCAAAGGAGCCCTGTCCCAGGACTTTACGGAGCTCGAACTGCCGAGGATCGGCCTTTTCTGACCCCTCCTTCACATGATGAGTGATGTTGATCTCTTTGATGGACACATCATCCTGCAACACAAACACACAACATGAACGTCACACTTTGTTCAATTCCAGCCCGGTTGGGAGGTCTGACCTTCACTTTGTGTTTTTAACTTTGTTTTATACAACAAAAACACAAAATCTCACTTTCACTTTGAAAGTTTCTGCAAAAACAACTAAATAAAGTTTCAAATATAATCATTATAAAATAAACAGCAGCAACACTCTTAAACTCCTGCATCATTCAGGGAAGCTTTTCTCCTCTTGGATTCATGTTTTTATAGAAAACCTCACAGTCAAATGCAAAAAGGGTCATAATGAGCAACAATTATACATTTTAGAGGTCATGCAGCATCTTAATGTGAAAGTTATGCTAAATTAAAAGATTTTCTTTACAAATATATCACATTTGTATACACTACAAACATTTGAAAGCTGAATTAAATTTTTTAAGCATATGACTGACTTCAGATAAGGCTAAATATTGTCAGATAATAAATGAAATAACATCGAGATTCAAAGAAGATTTAAAACGAACAGAAAGCTTCTGTTTGGCTGAAATGCTTTCATGAACTTCATTGTATTTGTCTGCAGTTTTCTTGTGTTGTTGGTGGATTGAGTTTGAATAAACAGTAGAACCTGAACAGAACATGGGTCTTTTGGGTCATTCCTGCGGGTCGCTGACTGTGGATGAAGAGCTTCTCTCTTAAAGTTCACGAAGGCGTCTCACTGAGAGGAGGTGTTGGTAAATTTCAGCGTGGACGGTCTGAGATCCAGGCTCAGATGAGCTTCTGTGCAGCAAATGTTTGCACAAGAAAAGATCATAAAATTTATTGATTGTTGATCCCAGTTTACTGCAGACACAACCCTTTTCCTTCATTCTTTTTTTTGAATAAAAGGTTGTGGAGGTGAAGAGCTAAGAGGATCAGATGATGTCAAACGAAGGATTACCATTTCCATCAACTATACTGTCAAGATGTGACGCCTTTAACCCTTAAACTCCGGAGCTCCAGTGTTTGATTTACTGTCATTTTTTAATTGCTAGTATGATCAACATAATTCCAGTAGGTTCTACGCCTCCTAACCTGCGGGACTTTCCCTAAAATGTAACTGTTCCTCACAGAGTCAGCGAACCAACATTAAACAGAACAGGGGCATAAAGTTTTCATTGAGGAGTCGGATTCTCCAACGGATTAAAACTTGACTATTTTTATTCTTTATTGACTGGTTTACTTTGAATTCAGACCAACTCAAATGTTCTTCCTGGTCTTCTCTCATCATTATGGCATCGTTAGGTGTTAATAATCCCAAATGAACCAGATTGAGCACATCAGCTGGAGCTCCTAAAGGAGGGAATGTCTGCCTGATTCCACAGGAAATGCTGAAACAGCCTGAAGTGGACTCCACATATCATCACAGTCAGCTTCCTCACATCCACAGCAGGAGCTCCTGCACCCAAAGTGAATTAGCAGCTCTGATCCACTCAAATGTGAGCCATTAGAGCCGTCAACAGATCGATGGCAAAGCCTCATTAGACCATGATGCACTGCAGCCACCGAATCACAACACAGGGTGCGGCCTGAGTGCGGCTCAGCCTCCACAAACGGCTCCAGTCTGAACCGGTCCAGCAGCGTTTGGTCACAGGAAGAAGTTTACCTCTGGGTTTTATTTTGAAGGGCACAGAGTCCGGAGGACGGCGGCGTCTGGCTGCTTCGTTCCTGCGTGACTCACCAACAGGTTGAGCCAGCTTTGCGAGCGCTCGTCACCACTCAGCGGGAAACTACCACTCACGCAGAGATGGACATGCGGTTGTCATGGAGCCACCCACAGCACCTGCCCCCGCCCCCTGACTGAGGATGAATGACTGAGCTCTCCACATGGCGCCCGACCTGCAGCGCCGCCCCCAGTTGAACAGGTCAAAAGACCCGCCTCCCACAAATACCTGATGATCCCGGGCCGGACACTCGTTCTCTCCCAGGTCTCCCAGTGCATTGTGGGTCCTGTAGTCCCGGCGGCGTCTAAAGCTGTGCGGCGTTATCATGTTCCCGGGAATCGACAGCGAGGAGAATGAGCGGCTTCTGCTCGTCCCTGACAGCACGTCTCTCTCCCAGAGAGAGCTGTCCTCCTCCCTCCTCCCTCGTTACCTCCTACTTTCTCACTTTTTCTATCTTTATTTGAACTGTTCTCACCTCTCCTTTCTGGCTTGCACCTCCCTCTTCCTCACTCCCAGCTCTCCTCTGCTCGGGGGAACCGGAGAGGGCGGGGCTTCTGCAGAACGTCTCCCGTCTGTGACATTATTGGGGTCACAGTCAACATCATCCACCTGCACCTCCTGCAGGAGCAGGAGCGTCTCCCTGATCAGACTGGAGTGGAGCGAGTGTTTGCTGTGCCGATTTCATCAGAGGTGTGAGGACGCCGGCGAAAAGAGAACTTTCTGTTACTCCTTCACCACAACAGCTTCCACAAGGAGCTCATGAAATCCTGTCAAAACACCGACAGGAGGCGCGTCCTCCACGATGCTCCAGGAGGCTCAGCAGCTACTGCACGAAAAGAGGTCAACCAGAGATCCACTCCACACACGTGTGGTCTCCTTCACACGTCAACACACGGTGTCTTTGTGCTTCTGCTGGCCTCAATCACGAGCTGAAGGTTAGCAAACATCCTCCTGAGAGCTCACAGGAGGAGGAGACTCAACATCAGACTCAAACTTCACTCAGAACAGATGCTTCCAGATAAAATGATGCTGGTCCTGATAACGCTATGAAGTTCAGTCCACCAGACGTTCCTAAACAAAGATTACCGTCTTTGCACAATAAAACAAACAGCTCACCCGGCTGCACGTCATCCCCTCTGCTGTCACTGTTCTGAGAAGATCTGAGCTGTTCAGGACAATGAGGAACGTTTGGGAGTGTTGACATTTTGGATCATAACGTCTGTGAGTCAGAGCACAGATGGAGGATCAGAGCCGAGGCGACAGGATGCTCACAGCACCTCTTAATCACTGGACTGAAGCTGCAGGCTCCTGAGCTTCAGGCTCACTAACAGGTAGAGCTGCAGCCGGCATGGATCCTCCCTCATGACGAGTCTTCAGAGCTTCCAGCTCCCCTCCTCTGAAGACTATTTAAATCCACCCGCCTCTCACGCTGAAGACAATCAGCTCCCTGACTGCACAGCTCCAACAATAACACCTGCAGCTGCTCGCTCTGCTCTCATCCTTCACAGCATAATTCTAGGTTTGATCCCCAACACAGAAACCTCTCAGAGATTCTTCAGATGATTACAGGCTTTGAGGAACGACACAGCTCATGTAAAAAGTTTAAAAGAAACACCAAACTTCCACAATGTCATCAACAGAAATGACAAAATAAGGTCGATGTGATCAACTGTATAATATATCAAGAGTTTACAGAGTAAATCGAATTGAGTGTGAACGCAGAAAAAGCCTGTAGGCCAGGGGGGGGTCAAACTCAATCGTACAAGGGGCTAAAATCCAAAACACATCTTAGGTCGTGGGCTGAACAGGATAAACATTTACTGAACACTCTAAAACTACATTTTAAAACTTTAAAACCATAACTTTGTATCATAATGATGAACTACATATATAACATTACCTGTGATAATGCTAGTGTGAATGCTGTAAGCTGAATTTGGCCGCTGAAGATGCTAAAATTGATAGTTGAAAACGCTGAAGCTGATAGCCAGCTAAAATATTAGCTAAATGCCAAATTAGCCTAAAAAAATACATAAATACATAGATTAGCCAAAACAGCTAGAATGTAGCTGAAAAAATACCTTTACTTATAAAAGCCTAAAAACTGAAAAAAGCCTAAATTAGCCAAACAGATAGCATGTAGCTGAAATATTAGCTAAACTCCAAAATAGCCTAAAAATCTTACTAAATGCCAAAATAGTCCAAAAAACTGCAGAATGTCAATTTATAAAACTTTAAAACTGTAACTTTTTAACATAATTATAAATAATATAAAGTCAGGAATATTATTCCAGAATAAATCAACTTAAACCTTAAATAACTGTCAATATTTTACTCTCCATAAAAATATATTTTGTCAAAATTATACAAGTTAGAAATAAGTGCAAGAAAATATCGCCTCATTAATAACAATAAAATAAAATGATCCAGAGGGCCGGATCCGGCCCCCGGGCCTCAACTTTGACACATGTGGTGTAAGGGTTTTTCTTACTGAAACAAGAACATGTCTGTGTTTTATGACAATAGCTGAACTTTTTTCAGGTTTAAGTTTTGGCACCAAGCAGTCAGGGTTAGGCTCAGTTTGAGTCAAGAGGATTCATTTTCAAAATACACCTTCCTTTTGTGTGGTTTCACACTACACACTTTCACAGGAGCTAAAAAAAAAACATCACTTAAGTCTACCAGCTCGCATGTTGCCAAAAACAATCTTTGAAAAGAATTCAATCCAAAAGCAGCTACAGTTCTGATTGTCATGCAGCTCCTCCTCAGTACAGCAGGAGAACACGAGCACGGTACACATCGGTGTGATCACCAAATATGCTGGAGCACCAACACTGTAACCTCACTATCTAGTCACTTCAGATGACTCAGAGTCAAACGACAACATTAGGTCTACAAAACAGCAAATATACACCAAACTGAAATATTCTTACAATAAAAAAAAAGAAAAAAAGTTAGCTTTTCCGACTCCACCCACACACGAGATCACCAGGGGTTTTATTTTTTTAGGCCTCCGAGCTTCCTGTTAGCTTAGTGTGGAGTTTTAGGATCATGGCAGGCCACAGGGGTCAATAATCTGACGTTAAATTTATCTAATAAATTTAAATTTGTAAAAAAAAAAACACAAAAAGCACTAAATTCCACAGGACTGCCTCTGTTCTATGTGAACACACTCTTCTTTCATTGATTGAATGAACAAAGGATTTACTGCCCCCTACTGGAAGGGGGAGTAAAACCATGGCATCTCCACTCAGGCTCTAACTGTTGAGCGACGATCACAGCGCCCTCAGCAACGCACGTTGAAGTGACCGCTTCCAAGAATAAGTCTATGTAAACGTGCAGAAAAGTGCATTTTAGAACACCTGGTTCTAAACTCATACGTTCATGTGTAGCTACTGAAAGGTTTATGGCCTTTTTGGGCTCTACGTTCAAAATCCCCAGCCATTGGTTAGCTGTTGAAAGTTAAACCAGTTGAACTTTGATTATTCAGGGATTTGGATTTGGCAGAGATGCTTGGATGGTGTCCCTTAAATTCATGGGAGTGATAAGATTGTTTTGCTTTTGTAACTGAAAAACTGAGACATTTTAGTTGAAACAAGAGTCTGACTCTTAAGACTCAGTTCAGTCGTAGTTCAGGTCTCACAGGAGGATGGTTTGTTTTCTCCGTCTTTGTTCTGAGCATGTTTGTATGACATGATAAAGAGGTCTGAACTTCAGCAGCATCTCTAAGCCTCACGGAGACAGTAATCAGAGCGTCCTCCTGCTTCCATGTGGGAAGCCTTTTAAAAAACAAATCATGCACGAGCATCCCCACAAAAACAACAAACTCTCTCCCCTCATTCCAACACGGCTTTTCTCATCTCACTGCTGCCAAAGAAACCGAGAGCAATTCAAAATGTAACATGAAAATGTGGATTTTTACCTCACCGACATGAAAATCGGGGAAAAAGCTGTTAGCGTTTCAACTATTTTTATATTAAAAAATTTATTTAAATGTATTTTTTTATAAAACCATTAAAGGTTTCATCATCAGAACACAGAACATTCATAAAAAGTCTTCATTTTTTTAGTAGTTGGAGAGCAGGGAGGGAATTTTTCCTCCTTTTGCTCATTGTTTGCTGCTCCTTCTTTCTCTATCACAGAATTAAGATTTAATAATCTTTCAGGAGCAAAATTCCAGAATTTAAAATGTTAGCTTGAATCTCAACAACTCCGCTAAATCATTCCACATCCTTTTTCTTCATTTGAACTTCTCAATTTTTATGAACTTAAACTAAATTTCAGTGAGTGTTTGAAGCAATTCCATCATCTGTGCTCCTGAACTCACCATAAACTGATCCGGTTCTTCATGAAACTATCTGGACAGGCAGAAGTGGGTATTAGCAGGTTAACGTGCTCCTGCAAACCTCCACATGCACACTCCTCAGATCGAATTAGAGCCTCACAGAGAGCAGACTGATCCAGTTAGGAGCGTCTGCTCACAGCAGTCGACACTTTACACAAACCCAGCACGGGTCTGAGCCCGCGGGGGGGCGGACCTTCAGGACCACTTCTGTCAGTCTGCTCATCCATGAGGGGAACTTGTGGTGGTTACGCAAATGGAACAGGAAGTTACACAACAACAGCTTTCACCTGTGTGGGGTTCACCTCCATGCTGGAGGACACCACGGACATGAGGCAGACGCCTCACAGCTCACTCAGACAGAATGACTACAAGAACACACTGAAATAAATTACTGTAGTCCTGAACAACAAGAAATTCTAAATTTAGGATTTTTTATCCAAAAATGTCATTTTACTTCAGTGAAAACTAACTCGTTAGATTATTTCTTTTTAAAACACAAGATTCACAGCCTTCAGTAAATGTTTCTGCACATTGAAAGCTTCTTCTTTCAGCTGCATTAACTGTTTTGGGATGAAAGCTGTCAGTTTTTAGGAAATTGTTATAGTGTTTTGGATTTTTCAACATTTCTTAAAAAAGAGAGAGAAAAACTTCAAATACTCCAAAAACTGAGATCCTTCAGAGATAGTGCTGCCACAAACGATTATTTTAATAGTCGACTAATCACAGATTATTTTTTCTCATTAGATGACTAACCATGTGCTAGTGTGAATGCTGTAAGCTGAATTTGGCTGCTGAAGAAGCTAGTGCTGATAGCTGAAGATGCTGAAATTGATGGCTGAAAACACTGAAGCTAATAGCCTGCTAACATTTAAGTTAAATACCAAATTAGTTTTTTAGGCTATTTTGGTTAATATTTCAGCAACATGCTAGCTATTTTGGCTAATTTAGGATTGTTTCAGTTTATAAGGCTAATTTGGCATTTAACTAATATTTTAGCAGGCTATCAGCTTCAGCGTTTTCCACTTCAGTGTTTTTATCTATTAATTTCCGCATCTTCAGTGACCAAATTCATCTTCCAGCATTCACACTAGTATTATCACAGGTAATGCTATATGTCTAGTTTTTAGTTAGCTTAAAGTTAATGACGGTTCAGATGTGTGTTTTACATCCAGTTTGCGATTTGTTGACTAATCTGAAAAAGTTGTCGATGATTAGTAACTATTAAAATAATCATTTGTAGCAGCACTACAATGCAGCATTCTATTCTATTCTGTCAGAGATGTTGAGGATTTATAGAAGAAGACTTTGCTTCTTAAAGGAAGCCACATTGGTGTGAAGTGACAGATGGAGTCAGCGATGTATCTGCTGCAGCAAACATCCTGCACATCATCGTCGTGCTCAAAGGAAACAGAACAATTAGGTTTCAACCACATTTTCACCTGAGCTGATCATGCATTCATGAGGCTTCAGGATGTTTTTGTGCTTACACCTACATGTTGCGTAACAACAGCTGCTAGGAATTGGAGAAGATGACCTTATTATTGTTGGTAGTGACAGCTGATCCATGAGAGAAGGATCCACTCACTTCAACGTCTGACTGTAACCATCCAGACTATTCTGTTCTCTTTATTTGGAACAAAGGTCTGATGATTGCACACGTCAGTGCAGCAGAGGAGAGCAACGCCGCAACCTGATGCCCATCACACACTCACGTGCACGGCGGTGAGCCCTGTGACTGTCAGGAGAAAACTAAACCTCAGTGAAGAGCTTATCTGCAGCCGAGAATCACAGAGCATCTGACAGCTCCACGCTGAACCTCTGCTGCTGAGAGCTGTCAGAGCGCCCTCAGACTGCTCCGACAGTCACTTCAACATGCTGGGATGCTGGGGGGGTACTCACAGCCGCTGTGTGACAGCTCAGGAAGGAGCCCACATGCTTCCAGTTCTCCAGCTCCGGTTTTGGGAAGGGCTCTCCTCGGAAGTTCCAGGTTGGGCGTGGACGGCGGCTGGTGAGCAGCAGCCGCCGCAGCGACTTGAGCCGGCCCCTCAGGTCTCTGATGAGGCCGGCAATGGCGCACACGCACGGCGCCGCGGCCGCAAAGTGAGTCATGCTGGCATGAAGTGAGGCGCTGGGAGTCTGAGCCCAGAGAGGGAATACCCGGAGAACAGGCTGGGAAAGGAGGGGGGTGGGGTCATTCCAAACTGGGATGGGAAGTGGGATCCCCCTCCTCCACCCCCAAATGCAGCTGTGACCTTCTGCTTTCCAGCTGAACCTGGAGATCCCCACACGGACACCAGGACGGAAAAACAGCAGGAAAGCACCCCACTTCAGCTTCAGGAAAACACCGAGCGGTCGGCGAGCGCTGCGTCCGTCAGCTGAAGGCATGAAAAGCGTTTCTGGACCCTCAACCTCTGACTGATCAGCTGTTTCAGTCAGTCAGACGTGTCCACGTTCAGGAGGTTCCAGCTCAGACTTTTGGTTTCCCTCCCTTAACTGTTTCCAAAAAGGAAAAAGTTCAAACAATTCTGGGATTTTTAAATATTTCAGCTTCAAACATCATTTTGTGACGGTGTAGCACCGTCAGCTGATAGCTGCACCCGGACACGCACGCACACACACACCCGCAGCCACACACACGCGCTCCATTC
>NC_050531.1:25931144-25932278 GCF_002922805.2 Oryzias melastigma | reverse complement strand
AAGTTCCAGCTCAGACTTTTGGTTTCCCTCGCTTCACTGTTTCCAAAAAGGAAAAAGTTCAAACAATTCTGGGATTTTTAAATATTTCAGCTTCAAACATCATTTTAACTGAAAAATGTCTACAAGAAATTTAATGTTTACATGGCTATTGACCATTTAGTTTCATAAATACTTGGAGGTAAAGGGGTTAAAGTGCTAAAATGGGTTATAAATTACACTTAAACACAAAATCTTTAACATGATGTAACTTTTCACCCGTTAACATGATCATTCCAGTAGATTGTGAAGGAGAAAAGCGGCGCTGCTTGTGTTAACGGTTGAAAAGTTACAGTAAATCAAAGAACATGAGCACTGGAGCTTTGGTTTCAAAGGTTTAAAAAATGTAAACTGCACAAATCCATTTAAGAATAATTTGTTTTAAATAAAGAGCCAATGCTGAACATGGATTACATAAGCAGCAGTTGGCAAAAAATGAGAAAAACAAAACCCACACAGATGAACTAAAGGAAAATCTTTGTGATTAGTAACTTTAGTTAGTTAACTATTCATTCCCTGATCAGATAAATCTACTATTTCCCACACAAATAATTATTTAAATGTATTCATAATATTCACACCAGATGGATCATTTTTTAAAGTACAAAAAAACCAAACCATTGAGATATTAAAAGAATACAACTTCAGTCACTCATTAACTCATTAATCTGACTGATGTAAGATCAAGAGACCAGACAGAGTCAACGCTGCACAGACTGAGGATCTTCCAGAACCTTCTGGCCCTGCAGAACCTCAGTGGGACGACGCTGCTCACCATCCTTCTCAGACTTCACTGTGTTTGTCTTCTCCTATATTTTTATGGAGAGTAAAATATTGAAAGTTATTTAAGGTTTAAGTTGATTTATTCTGGAATAATATTCCTTCCTGTTTATTATTTATAATTATGTTAAGAAGTTAGAGTTTTAAAAATTGACATTCTGAAAACTTTTTGGACTATTTCGGCGTTACTTTTGAGCTATTTTGGAGTTTAGCTAATATTTCAACTACATGCTAGCTATTTTGGCTATTTCCAGTTTTTTGGCTATTTTGAAGTTTAGCCGTTTTTTTCATCTACATGATCGCTGTGTTGGCTAACCT
>NC_050531.1:25908952-25931112 GCF_002922805.2 Oryzias melastigma | reverse complement strand
ATTTTAGCTGGCTATCAGCTTCAGTGTTTTCAGCACTAGGATTTTCAGAGGCCAAATTCAGCTGACAGAATTCACACTAGCATTATCACAGGTAATGCTATATATCTAGTTCATAATTATGTTAAAAATTACAGTTTTAAAGTCTAAAAATGACTTTTATAGTGTTCAATAAATGTTTATCCTGTTCAACCTAAGGTGTGTTGGATCTTGGCCCCTCGTGCGATTGGATTTGACACCCCTGATTTAAAGTGATGTCACTTGTGTATCAAAGGGATGTAGAAAATGCCATTCTCATTTTTATACTTCACATTTCTAGAACGGCTTTAAACTGGAGGTGAACAGATCCTCATCACAGAGTCTGGATCCCAGAGTGTTGCTTTAAACTTTTGATGATGCTATTTGCTCTTGATCTTTGTGAACTCTAACATTTTCACAGACTGAACCGAGATGTTCCATCCACTGATCAACAGCAGCCTACAAGATGTTAAAAAAAGGAAGAGGATTTCTGAAGCCTCTTTTGCTCGTCAGATGCTTTGCTTTCTTTAAACACGAGGTCTTAATGGAAAGCTCTTTGGTCCATTAGTGACTGATGACAGATAGACGATTTTCTCAGAGATTGTGTTCACTTGCGCAGAAATGACGTGAAATGTTAAAAAAAGAAAATCTAAACTTCTCCCGCTTTGACGCAGACATATGTACACAAAGCGACAAACACACAAACGATCCGCTAAAACCCGGCAGGACCCTCTCCAGCACAGACACAATCCCCCACCTGTCGCGGCCCACTGCTCCCGCATACACAATGTACACAATGCTGGGGGGGCTGTTGACAGGATGTGTGACGCTTCTTGGATTACCTCCACCTGTTGTCACCTCCTCTCACTGCTTTCCACAAGACGGACGGGGTGAAGGACGCAGGAAGGGTTTGATCCCCGAATGATCACAGAAAACCTCAAAATCCTCACAGACAAACTGTCCCCCAAAAACAGAACTTTTAAAATTCTTTTCTCGTTTCAGACTCTATTAGATCGTTCAGCTTTTTCAATTTGTTTAAAGAACTTTTGGTGCATTTGAGAGTAAAAAAAGTGTTGTTTTGTTTTTTTACCATCAGAGTGAGACAGAAGAACCCGCACATCCAGCTTCCTGATTAACTCAATAAAAATAGCTGCAACTGGGACTCTAGTAATAACAGCAGCCACACTGCTGCTGTGTCCTCCCTCAGTCCTGGGCTGCAGAATCCTCCATGGTTATGGGCCTTCCAGCCTCCTGTCTCTCAGCGGGTAAGAGCATCAACCTCATATTTAACGTGTGCATGTGTGTGCATGTGTGTGCATGTGTGTGCGTGTGTTTTCCATGGCACCAGCTACCACGGATTGAGTGAACGGGATTCCATTCCAGACAATCTGCACCCTCTAAAGCCTGTTATGCAATCAAATTAACGTGCCGGATGGCCAATGCACGCATGCAAGCACGCACACACACACACACACAGGGACCAGGAGGATTTGTCAGGTTAGATGCAAAGATGCGTTTCTGCCGGCCATGCCCGGAGCTCCAATAACACACGGGAGGAATCAGAGAGTCCTTCAGGTTTACTCCAGTCATTTAGTGCCAATAAAACTCTCCACATAAGTCATCAATATGAGCTTTCCAGCTGGTTTGGAGGCGGGTTCTGGAGAGCGGTCAGAGCCGGCGTGCAGAACAGAAACTGAAGAGCTCCACCTGCAGAAAGTCCTGCTGCACTGACGGGAAGTCCAGGAAATCCAGGCAGGAGCAGGAGAGGAGCGTTCATGTCTGACAGACACATAACGCTTTCATTCTTCTAATCCACTTGTGTTAAAGTCAAGGCCCGGGGGCCGGATCCGGCAAGTAATTTAAGGCTTAAGTTGATTATTCTGGAATAATATTCCTGCATTTCTATTATTCAGAATTATGCTAAAAAGTTAGTTTTAAAATTGTAAAAATTTGCATTCTACTAGCTTTTTGGAATATTTCAGTATTTACTAAGATTTGTTTGGCTATTTTAGAGTTTAGCTAATATTTCAGCTACATGCTAGCAGTTTTGGCTGACCTAAGTTTTTTTTGTTTGTTTTTTTAGGATAATTTGGCATTTAGCTAATATTTTAGCTGGCTATCAGCTTCGGCAATTTCATCGATTATCTTCAGCGTTTTCAGCTTCAGCATTTTTAGTTATCAATTTCAGCATCTTCAGTGGCCAAATTCAGCTTACAGCATTCACACTAGCATTATTGTAGGTAATGCTATATATCTAGTTCATAATTATGTTAAAAAGTTACGCTTTTAAAGTTCTATAAATGTAGTTTTGGAGTGTTCAATAAATGTTTATCCTGCTCGTCCGATGACCTAAGGTGTTTTTGGGCCCCTGTGCGATTGAGTTTGACACCCCTGTTCTAGACTGTAGCATTTAAATATTTCTAAAATTTGGTAGAGAGACACAAAGTAATTTTTTGCCTAAGTGAAGACATTTTTTTGTAAAATTACTAAAGCAAAAAGAACATTGTATGTTTGTCTAGCGCTGACACTCTTTCAGAATAAAACAAGAAAACTGGAGTGTATCCATTAATCATTCATCAGTCTTCATGAAAAGTGATTCAGGCTGAAAATACTCCACTTCCATCCTAAAGCAGTCTCAAATCCAGCCCAGATCATTCCTCATCTCCATCTTTCCATCCATTATTTTGAATTCATGGATGTATTTCCCTCTTCAGAGTAGCGTGCTGCCTGCAGGAAAGACTCCTTCAGCTGCAGCAGCACCGAGTGATACAACAAGAAACTGTATGTTTTCTGTCATGTCAAAAAGGTAAAAGGAGGGAAGGAGATGTGGGAGGCTGCCGATGAAAGAGAGGCGGATATGATCTGCCGCCGAGTCCAAACTTTATGGTTCAGAGAAAGCGAGGAGCATTAAGAATAGATGAGGAGGAGCGGAGGGAGGACATCATCATTAATTCAAGAGCTGGCAGGATGAAATCCTGGATCACAGCTCGTCGTGCTCGCACACACATGCAGACACAATCTCTGCCTTTCATTCTGCTTTTAATGATGTTCAGCAGCAGACTGACGGGTTCAGGAGAGGAAAACGGCACAGCGAGGGAGCTTTGTTCTGCTACTGGACCTACAGGTGAAACCTACACAGGTAAAGGACACCTGAGGAGAAACTCCACTTCTACCACCAAGGATGACTCTTTCACACTAGAAAAGGCTCCATGTCCTCATTTAGCTGATTTGATTTTCTGCTTTGGAGCCTCCAGACCTCTCAGGTCCTCAGGTGCTGGCTTTGCTAAGCACCCCTGAGGAGAAACCTAAAACCCACAGAGAGCCTCCTCCACCTCCCCGAGGACGCCAGGAGGTCAGCCTCCTGGAAAAATAGACTAAAATAAAAGCAGGACCTATAATTCTAGTCTAAACCTTCTTTAGGTTTTATCCTGAGCGAACGTCTTAAAGTGAGGAGCAAAAAAAAAAATCTTCATAAACTGAAAAATTTCTATTTTGCAGAGTTTTTTCATCAAAGTTTTGGTCAAAAGCAATCTAATGCTGCACAAATTTAAAAAGAACTGTTGCTTAGCATAAATAAGAACAATTTGTTTAGGCTGAATAAAGAGTTTATGTCCCTAAAATGAACATTCTTTTTGCTCTGGTGTTCATTCGTTTCTTAAAAATAACACCAACAGAAAAGCTGAATGATGCTAAAGGCTTTAATATCTACAAAAACCAACAACAACAGCTGTATGATTAGTAAGTAAATAAAACTTTATTTATATAGGACTCACAGAGCGCAACTCAAAGTGCTTCACAAAAGTTAAAATACAAGACAAATCAATTAAAATTATACATATTAAATAAATACAAAAAATGATAAAATACTAATGGAAGATGGTAACTAAAAAGGTGGGGGAAGGTGCAATAAAATTAAAATATCAGCTAAAGGCTAAAATTAAAAGCTTCAAAACAAAAAGCTAAACAGCAAATGAAAAGTTCAATGAGGAGCAAAATATAAAAACAAACCTACAAATGTGTTATAACAAAGAAAAGTAAATGTTTTTATTTAGCTGCAAAAACTAGAAAAATAATTGTCATTTAAATGAAATCTTAAAAAAAATGGCATGCTAAGTTAAAAGTATTAATGCTAATTTAACCTTTAAATGTTTAGGTGTTAAAAAAAGCTGAATGATGCTATAAATGCTAATAGATAATGAGGTTAAAGAAATGGTTGGAGAAATGATTGACAGCTACTAAAATAATATCTTTTATGAGATATTCAAAAACGTTTTGAGTTTTTTTATTTTTGGATTTTGTCGTATGCAAATTTTTATCCACAGACTGTAGAGACCCACTGATGCTGATAACAAACTTCCTGATGGTAAAAGTTTCCATGAACAGAAGATCACCGTGGTAACGGCCTTCGCTGCATAACGCTTCACATCACATGAACTGATGAACACGTTTACCGCAGCAGCCATGATGTAATGTCACAGGACAACAGGAAACATGACTGCAGCGCTGATAGGAATACTGTGAAGCAGTTTGGTCAGCCGACTCAGCTGATGGCAGCCAGAGCCACTGCAGCCTCATCAGGGTCAGAGGTCAGCGGACTCTCTTCACATATTTGATCCGTTTTTCATAAAGGTTTGCGTAGTTAGAAAAAATAGTTGCTTCACTGAGAGCAAAACGAAGTCATGTGATGCTGATTATGATAGTTCTCCCCCTAATGTGGTTTAATTACCTAAATAGCTAGTTAGCTACTTTAAAACACCTCATAATAATAGTCTGAATAAAAACAATAGTAAAAAAGTTAGGAAAATGTCTAAAAAAATAACACATTAAATTCTTTTCAACATTATATTTTATGTTAAAAGAGAAAAAGAGAAATGAGGCAAAAGTGCTAAATTGATTAACAGGGGGTGTTAACTTTGAGACAGGACATCCCGTCACCATGCCAACCATGTTCCCATAGTGATGTCTCCAAAACACACACCTCAGTGTGATGTTTTGGACAGTGGCTCCACTGTTCCTGTCCCTCTCACTCTTTCCCTCGTCTTCACCCCCCCGACCTCATTAGAGGAAATCAAAGGTCTCCGCCCGCGGCCCACATCCCCGTCAGGCGGGTGGGAGACCCTCAGGGCTGCACCAGAAGCCCAGTCTGGAACGGTCTGCTCACAGGACACACCACTGGAGGTGTTCATCAGATATCAGCCCTCTGGAGCTGAAGATGCAGCTTCCCCTCAGGGTTCCCCCTCAGTCCACACTGACAGGGACCTTCATTAAGAAGTGGAGTCGTCAGTTTGTTTAGGAAGTGTCTCAAAGAGATCCAACCCCCCAGCAAAGACAGGAATGGGGGGTAAGGGGAGGTGGTTACAGCCGCCCGGCTCTCCAGCAGCAACACGTTCCTGAAAAGTTCACATTTACGGCCTAAAATTAGCCTCCTTGTTTACATTTAGGCCGACTCCTCGGGGAGGGGGGCTGAGGAATGAACAATAAGGCTCAGAGTGACCCAGAAATGCAGTGTGGTGGGCGTCTCCCGGCAGTTTCCTGTCTCGTGATCCGTCACAAACCAACCCACCCATCCATCCATGCTTCCCTCACCACCTTTTCCATCCAAAGTCAGGAGGCCTGCAGTCCGCTTTCTGCTGGGAGCAGGTGGGGAGCAGCAGCTCCTCCTAGAGCTTCTTCTCTGCATGTTTACTGACTGAAACAGCCCCCGTCATGAAGCTTTTCTGTTCTACTGTCGTCCAGTAAGAGGATCAGAGACTTAGCGTCTGGCGTAAGCTCCAGCAGGAACTTCTGAACATTTGCTGCATTTTCTGTCTCGTCTGTCCATAACAGATGATTTAAAAAAACGATGCAGGTTCAGACTGTGAAAACAGAAATATTTGATCCTGTTGCCAAAGCAAAGCTTGGAGTCTGCTCTCAACTCTGCTAAACAGACGGCGAGCAGCTGTCGCCGTGGGAGTGCACGTTACCTGGTACTGCCGGTTCCTCACGTAAAATAACAGCGTCTTCATCGCGCTCCTCTTCTGACGCGGCGCTTCTCCAAATGATTCAGGAGGGGCGCGTTACAGCGCTCTGCGCTGGGACGCAGGAAGGCCGTCCAGCTGTTCGGCGGGGAGATTAGAGCATGTCCTGTCATTGTCTCCCTGGCAACAACATCTGCACAGGAAGGCAAACATCTGCCCTCTCAGCAACCCCGACCAGACTCCAGCGCAACACCCAACAGGCAGCACTCAACTAAAGTTCAGGTTTGCAGCTCGACTGGTTTATTAACCCTTTAACACGTGTGTCAAAGTCAAGGCCCGGGGGCCGGATCTGGCCCTCCAGGTAATTCTATCGGTCCCTCCAGATCATTTTATTTTATTGTTATTAATGACCCGATGTTATCTTGAGCTTATTTTTAATTTGTATAATTTTGGCAGAATATATTTTTATAGAGAGTAAAATATTGAAAGTTATTTAAGGTTTAAGTTGATTTATTCTGGAATAATATTCCTGTTTTTTTTATTATTCATAATGTTAAAAAGTTACGTTTTTTAAGTTTTAAAAATGTAGTTTTAGAGTGTTAATTAAATATATATCCTTTTCAACCCGTGACCTAAGGTGTGTTTTGGATTTTGGCCCCTGTGACTGAGTTTGACACTCCTGGTCTACATGATATGTATCATCATATCACCCAGCACTAGCTTTAGCTGTGAAAGAAAAAAAGTTGCCATAGTGTTTAGTATTTGCAGTAAGCTGGAATTTTCTTTTCATTGTTTTCTGCCTAAACTATAAATTTGAAGCTGGAGATTCAAATTCTAATATTAGATAATACCTGCATTTATGTATCAAATGCTATTGTGCATTATCCCATCACTCCAGATCACAGAAGTGGACTGACTGCTGCAGCACACTAGACTCTACAGGACGGAGAATCTAACAGCAAAACGGAGAAAAGCCTCGAGCTGAAGGACGCTGAGGAACACGGGAGAGGAAACCCAAACACAAAGAGGGGAGGAAAAGGATGAGAAAACAAAAGTGTCATGACAAACCAAAGGAAAGGGAGGGCTGTCTGACACACAAGAGGAAGATGAAGAGGATGAGGAGGATGGAGTCTGCTCTGGAGTCAGCCTGACATGGGAGGGAGCATCGTCGCTTCATCCCAACAGAACATTAAAATATTTATATATATATGTCAACTACAAAACTAAAACTTCTTCATAAGAACCAGAAAAAAGCTGCAACACTTTAAACCTTAACAAAATAATTGCATTTACTAGTGTTTTAAATATTTAAAAATAAACATTTATTCTCATTTTTCTACCAAGCCTCGTAACATTTCCAGCATTTTCTCATCAAAATCTCACTGATTTCCTTTTACTTTCCCGATAAATAAAGAATAATCTTTTTGCTCGTGGTGGTAAACAACAGAAAATCCAGACATTTTCAGTGCAGTGTTGATCTTCCAACAGCAAAAACAGGATGTTGATTTTAAATGAGCGACTACAATCAGTCCAATAACCCATCAGTCTGCCATCAGTGCAATCAGGGAGAGGTATTTTTGGTGCAGTGAAATATGAAAGAGAAAAAAAAAGGAAAACAAAGGTTTGATCTGCTCCTGGTCTCCACACGGTCAACAGAAAACCTTCATCAGACTGCAGACCGCCAGCTGTACCTCCGACCAACCACACGTCCTCAGAGGAGACTGTTGATGCTACGACCTCAGAGAGGAAACGGAGAACATGATGCTGAAGAGGAAACGGTTTCAGTTTGAGGAACCAGACGTTCTCCAAAGCATCCATTCTGATGGACTCCTAGCTGGAACCTCATTGTTAATAAAGAAAACAACCTTTTAGACTCTTGGATTTGGATAAATACTGAACCTGAATGCTGAATTTCTCTGGGGGGTCATGTATGTGAGCAGTGAAACTTGCTCTGGAGGTTTTTCTAACACTGGAGTACGTTTTAATGGAAGATCTGTTAGAGAGTGAAATCAGAACGCGTGTGAATTCCCCACCGCATGTGTGTGAAAGACCAGAGAAGCTTCCCTAAAGCAGCGATTTCACTTTTATAACAACACACTCCAACACACATTGTCATCCTGTTAGCTTTCAGGATTATTTTGGCATTTACTAAGATTTTTTAGGCTGTTTTGGAGTTTAGCTAATATTTCAGCTCTATGCTAGCTGTTTGGGCTAATTTAGGCTTTTTTCCATTTTTTTTTTTTTATATTTTGAAGTTTAGTTATTTTTTCAGCTACATGCTAGCTGTTTCTTGTTTTTTTGGCTAATTTGGCATTTAGCTAATATTTTTACTGGCTATCAGCTTCAAGCGTTTTCAGCTGTTGGCTTCAGTGATTTCAGCTATCAATCTTAGCATCTTCAGCTGCCATATATCTATATATCTATTTCATAATGTTAAAAATGTATGGTTTTAAAGTTTTCAAAATTCAAGTGTTCAATAACTGTTCATCCTGTTCGGCCCGTGATCTAAGGTTTTGGATATTGGCCCCTGTGCGACTGAGTTTGACACCCCTGGCGTTCCCAGGCCAGCTGAGACCCAGTTCCTTTATTGCGTCCCGGGAGAATGAGAACCATCAAGGTTACATCTGCGATCTCTCAATGTGGAGGAGCAGCACCTCCTCTGAGCTCCTCATCCCATCTGTAAGGAGCCGCCCAGCCACCCAGTGGAGGAAGATCATTTTGTCTCTGGGCTCTTCTTCTTTTTAGTCCCAGATTTCATGGTCACAGGTGAAGGTAGGACATAGACTGGATTACAGCAGCTGCTACACCTATCTGCCTGTTGAAACTCCACCTGGTGAGGGAGCACTCCCCCCGCCCAGAGAGAACAAAATCTCTGTTTCCAATCAAAGACCATAGCCTCTGACTTAGAGGTTCCAGCCTCTGAGGTCCTGGCTAGATGAAGCCAACAGAACATCCTCTGCAGAAAGCAGAGGAAATCTCCAGACCAGACTCCACCTGGGTCCTGGAAACTGTCCATACGTTTATGAACAGAACCGGTGACAAAGACAAACCCTGCCAGAGTCCAGCATGCACGGATTCGACTTACTGCCAACAATTCAAACCAAACTCCTGGTTAAACAGAGACCAGACAGACCTCAGTAGCAGGCCCTGGACCCCAAAGTCCTAAAGCACCTCCCACAGAGCACTGTGAGGGGGAAGAACGATCACGGTCTCCAAATCCACATGTGGACTGGATGGGTGACCTCCTGTGAGCCCTGAAGCTCTCTGTGCGAGCTGCAGAACTGACCCGCTTTCACCACCAGGACACAAACGGTGCTGTTCCTCCTGAATCTGAGGTTCTACCATCAACCAGATCCTCATATCGGGACCAGACTTTCCCCTGGAGGCTGAGGACTGTGTCCCCCCCAACAAAAGAAGAGGTTTCAAGAATCAAGAATCAATCAAGAATCTTTATTGTCATTTATGCAGAGCAAAATGAAATTTCTGCCAGCAGCTCTTTGCTAAAATTTTAGAAAGAATAAGATAAGTATAATATATACAAGGTGCATTACAGTTAAAAGACACGGTGAAAGGGAAGTGGACATTCTAATAGATAACAGTCCTGTCATATCAGGGGAGGGGGGAAAGGAGCCAGAGAGTGCTCTGCTGTCTGCAGGTGATGAGGCTTCAGATCAGGGGTGTCAAACTCAATCTTACAGGGGCCAAAATCCAAAACCCTTCAGGTCGCGGACCGAACAGGATAAGCATTTACGGAACACTCTAAAACTACATTTTTTTAAATCATAACTTTTTAACATAATTATGAACTAAATATATAGCATTACCTGTGATAATGCTAGTGTGAATGCTGTAAGTTGAATTTGGCTGCTGAATATCCTTAAATTGATAGCTGAAAACACTGAAGCTGATAGCTGAATTCACAAAAGTTGATAGCTGAAAATGCTGAAATGAAAGCTGAAAACGCTGGATCTAATAGCTGAAAACGCTGAAGCTGATAGTCAGCTAAAATGTCAAATTAACCAAAACACACACAAAAAAAAATTAGGTTAGCCAAAACAGCTAGCATGTAGCTAAAATATTAATTAAAAAAATCTTAATAAATGCCAAAATAGTCGAAAAAGCTAGCAGAATGCCAATTTTTAAAACTTTTAAACCGTAACTCTTCAAAATAAAGATGAATATTAAAATGCAGGAATATTATTCCAGAATAAATCAACTTAAACCTTAAATACTAAGTAAGTAAGTTCACTTTCAGCTTATCCCTTTCAGGGTCGCCACAGCCAACAGCACCCACTCTTTCGCATCAGTGATTTGACAGAGTTTTTACGCCAGATGTCCTTCCTGACACAACCCTGTACTTGAGGGGACCCAGTTAGGCAGCAGCATCGGGCCTTAAATAACAATAAAATAAAATGGAGGGCCGAATAGAATTACCTGGAGGGCCGGATCCGGCCCCTGGGGCTTGACTTTGACAAGTACGATGTAACACCTTAATGATACAGTTTGGGGAGAACTACGATTAATTACAACTAAAGCAAAAATGATTAAAAAAAAAGTTTAGTGGTTCATTTTAAGTAGGTTTAAAATTAAAGAAAGGTCAGAGGTCGTGAAGCCATCCGGTTCAAACCTCATGAGCACAGCACATCTTTGTCTGTGAGTGTGTGTGTTCTGTGATTGGTCTGTTCCGGGAGAGAGCACGGCGTCCAGGAAAAGCGGCGCCGGGTTACACAGATTACATCATCAACCCAAGTGACCTCACAATGACAATACCCACAATTCCCTATTTACAACAAACACACACACACTGGCTCTGCCTGTTCCAAAGGAATGCCTCCACAGAACAGAACACTGAGAGAATGAAGAAATGTCGTCTTCTTTGTGTACTCATTATCAGCGTTTTCACTTCACTTCTCACACACAAACACTGCCTCTGCCCCACAAGCTTCCTATGGATCAATATTTCCACCCCGCCCCCCCTCTCTGCATCCATCAATATCCTGTGCGGCCGGCGTGGGAGGGGAGGACTTTTCCATTTTAGGTGATTCGGCCCGTTAGCTCTCACTTCCTGTCTCCCTCTGAAACAGACTCACAACAACCAACAGCAGAAACCCCTAAAGACGACACAGTCTGCTGCTGGGGTCAGGTTCAGAGGTCGAGACCCCCGCGGCCGTAACATGACACTCACCTGAGCCGGATGGGGAGGCCGGCATGTGTTTGTGTGTCTGTGTGGGCGTTTCAAGACGCCAGAGAAAGTCCACACAGATGGTCAAAGAAGATTAAACGCCATCTGTCAGCGAGTGCTACGCTGTCTCACACATGCACATGCATGAGCACATGCACACACAAGATAAACTAAAGAGTGTGAAGAATGACTGTGATAATGCAGCTTTGCAGAATAACAAGAATAAGATCTTCTCTCGTTCACATCAGAATGAGGAAATGAGGGTTTCCATGTCAGAGTTCATTCTGCCTCTGAGCCAGAATCCATCACTTCATAAGGCTCTTTTATTTTGAAAGAGCAGCTCCTGCACACCAGCTTTCCCAGTTTTATCCCACGATTTGACTACCAGTTAGACACTGGTTTGAAAACCAAAGATAACCAGAACCAGGTCAGTTTACCCGTCAACTGCTAGACTGCATGTTGCACAAACAGATGCTCACTGGAAACTATCACAAAAGACGTGGGTCGGCTGTCACCGCACTCTCAGGAAACCAAAGACTGAAAAAGAACAGGATGCAGTTTCACCAGCTGGTTATTTGGAGGCACAATTTCCCCAAATGAGCTCAAATCATGATAACAAATACAGAAGGAAGAAGGGAAGAGTCTTTATATCACATGTCATAGTCAAGGCCCGGGGGCCGGATCCGGCCCTCCTGGCAATTCTATCCGGGCCGGTTCAGCAAATATTTCAGCTACATGCTAGCTGTTTTGGCTAATTTAGGTTTTTTCTTTTTAAGTTTTTCAGGCTGTTTTGGAGTTAGGCTAATATATACATGCTAACTGTTTTGGCTAATTTAGACTTTGTTTTGTTTTGTTTTTAGGATATTTAGAAGTTTAACTATTTTTTTAGCTATATGTTGGCTGCTTTGACTAACCCAAAATTATTTTTTTTGCCATTTTTTTTAGACTAAATTGGAATTTAGCTAATATTTTAGCTGGCTATCAGTGACACCATTTTCAGCTACCAGCTTTAGTGTTTTCAGCTATCAATTTCAGCATCTTCAGCTATCAGCACTAGCATCTTCAGCATCTTCAGCAGCCAAATTCAGCTTACAGCATTCACACTAGCATTATTGCAGGTAATGCTTTTTAGCAAGGTTTAAATTTGTTAAAAAATTACGGTTTTAAAGTTTTAAAAATGTAGTTTTAGAGTGTCCAATAAATGTTTATCCTGTTCGGCCCGAGACCTAAGGTGTATTTTGGATTTTGGCCTCTTGTGTGATTGAGTTTGACACCCCTTCTTTATATGAACAAGTGCCTGCAGCTCAGATTTATGAGAGACTATAAATTGATGGTGAGCTTGTGAGTCTGTATTCTGTGATGTCATTTCCTGTCAAAATGGCAAAGACCACCAAGCTGGAAAACAGACTTCAGATCAGCCGAGTACAGACCACAGAACCCCAACGCTCTGACCATCTCTATCTGGAGCTTCTAAAGTTGTACTGTTGTCCTGACACTTTGTCTTGGTTCTGGTGGACCTCATCCAGAACCTGCATTAACTGGAACCAAGATTCACAGCTAAACTTAAAAACATGTTTCTTCCAAAGGTGAAGATTCACATTCATGGACCAGAGTTCTCCTCTGCTCCTCTCAGTCTACGCTCTGCACATTTGCTGGTGAGGAGGATCAGCAGATCCTGTTTGATCATTCAGACAGACACCTGGAGCCAGCGTTCCACTGATGATCATCCAACAGATGGGTTCATCCCTGACTCTCCTCCTTCAGTTTCTTTGCCTTCAAAACGCCTCAGGCGGACCAGAGAAGCCCGGGTTCACTTCCTCCAGATGTTCTTCTCATCCTGCTGCTCAGCTGCTCAGCTCTGGTTCTTCACTCTCAGACTGGAACCAGAGCTGGACTCACGCTACATAACCAGCTGTAGTGATATTTTAAAGGTCAGAAGAGCTGAGAGAGGTCTGTGGTGAGTTGGGCTGCTTGACTTCAAGCTCTTCCTGCAGGAAAGAGAACTCTGTGAACTCAGAGCTGAGACATGCTGAGGCATGTTTTACATCTGCCACTGGAAAAACCTGACAAACACAGCAAGTTACACAGCCTCACTTCCTAAGGGGATGATTGCTGTAGGAGGAATCACCGTTTTAGTTTATAGAATTTGATTGTGATTCAAGTAACAATGATTCACAAAGTTCACAAAAACCCACAAAACCAAACCTCAGAGAAAAGATTAGGCTGTGTGTGGAGATGGCAGTCAGTATCTGAGTGACCTCAGACCGATGAGACATGATACGCACACACACACACACACACACACACACACAGCTGCGCTGCAGCAGATGGCAGCAGATGTTAGCTGGTCCCTCAGAGGGCAGAGATGTTCCTGACGCTGTCTGGAAACCATTTTCTGCCTCACTGGGGGTTCACTGAGTGTGTAAGCCTGAAAAAACACAAACTCCCAACTGGCTTCAACATTTAGGGGTTGAATGGAACACACTGTGAGATCCTCTGAACGTACAACAGCCTGGTTTGACACTGTTTAAAGATCAGTTTTAAACCAAAATGTGAAAAAATGACAATCTATTGATGATTCTTTACAGACCAACTCCAATCAAAATTGTGTTTTGGTGTTTTTAGTACGTTCTGATGCAGAGGTCTGCATGAATGAATGAATGATGGGAAATCACTGCACGCTTTCTCTGCACCAACAGTCCCGCCCACAACTCAGAGGTGAATTTCTGATAAACTCATGCTGCTCTGCAGAAACTATGTCCTTTGATTTAGGCTAAAACAGCATACTCGTCATTAAAAAAGCGCTGGAAACACTGTGAAAGTAGATCAATAGATGATCAGAGTGGGACTTTAGCAGAATCCTCAGGAGCCACCGCATCACTAAAATGCTACCATCACTCCTCTGGAAACCAGTCCAGTTTTAGCTGATTTTACAATATTAACGCTGACTTTTAGAGCATGAAACCACAAAGGTCAGTACTTTAGTGAGCCGGTACAAGTCCGGTTAAAAGTAAAGTGCTGTGGAGGGAGGGACATTCGACGAAAAACCAAAGTCAAATCAATCATATGAAATCCTGACCCTGAACACAGATCGATCTACAGGACTTACAGGATGGAAGTTGTTGGTGGAAGGAGTGAGGGAAGATCAGTTTGCAGACAGAGAGAAAAAAAGAAAGTGAAGGACTTAGAGGAAGAACTTTGAATGTAGGGATTTTGACAAAAACAAAAACAGAGTTTGTTGGCATGATGGAGAGAATAAAGATGGATCTGCTGTGTTTTCAGATGGAAAGAGATCGATGCTTAGACTGAAAACAGCTTCAAGATGTTTTATCCTGGTGTGGATGGAAAGAGGAGAGGAGGAGATCCTGATGACAGAGTTTGAAAAGAATGTTCTGGAGATCAAGAGAGGATCAGATAGGATGATGAGTCTGAAACTGGAAGTTAAAGGTGTGATGTTGAATGTTGTCAATGTTCTGACCCCAAGGTAGGATGTGAACTATAGAGGAGAAGGAGACATTCTGGAGGGAGACAGATGAGGAGATCCAGGCTCTCTGTAGAGGTGATGGGATCAGACTGTAACAACATGTGGGTGAAGGAAACAGATGATGAGGAAGAGATGGAGAAGTTTGGTATTCAGGACAGGAATATAGAAGGACAGATGGTGGTGGTAAACGAATAGAAATGTCAGTGATGAAGACATACTTCCAGAAAAGAGAAGCTGAAGACATGAAAGAGTGAAAAAGACGAGTTGATCACATCTTGCACAGATCTGTAATCTTCAAGAGATCAGACTGCAAAGTTATGACTGGAGAGAGTAACAGAGCGCAGCGTGGATCTTTAGCTACAGGAACACAGGTTTGAGTCCCAGTACTAATAGGATTAAAGCTGAATGCAGGAAGTTCCCAAATGTGGTCAACTGCTCCACTGATGTGCCCTTGAGCAAGGCTCTGACCCATTTAGCTCCTGTAGCGCTCAGTGTCCTCAGGCTGATCTGTGGTGAACAGATTCCAGGTGTGATTACTAAACCGTGGGAACAAGGAGTCCATAAAAAAAGAAAAAAGGCTTTACTTTGTGGTATAAATAAAGGTGAAAATGTCAGTGAAGCTCACAGACGTCACAGACTTTGATGGTTTATTGGTTGAGAGGTTGTCCCTCATTCTGAAGCCGTGCATCAATCTGCTGACAGGGGCGGAGCCTCTGTGCACAGGGGAGTGGACTGCATCAGCTGGTACAGCTCATGCATGTTAGAGCCAAACACCAAAAGCATTTGTGTCATGTAAAACTTTCTAAAGGTGTGGATGTCCGGGTTCAGCAGCACAAAAATGTTAGTCGATAAGAACCCAAAGAGCTGCAGGCACCAGCTCTGCACAACGTGACCCAAGGAGAAGCTGCTTCATTACCTCCGTTTAACCTGCCGTGCACGCGCACAAACAAAGTCACGGACACACACTGCTGCACGGCCGCAGGACAACGGGAACAGCTCCACTCATTAACAGCTTGTAATGCATTCATCCTCACACGCAGGCAGGGAGGCTGAAAACCCTGTGTGTGCACGTGCACGTGCACAGCAGGCCCGGGAGAGTGAGGTAATGAGTGCTGAGCTCCATGTCGATCTATAAGCCATCTCCTCTGCATTTAAAAATCGATGCAAGCAGCTGCGCTGTCTGCCTACACTGATACGCACACACATGCACACACATGCACACACATGCACACACGCAGCAAGCAACAAGAAAGAGCCTCACAGAGAGATCAAAGTCAGGCTTATTTAAGTGGAAGCCTCATTCTGCCGTTACCGGAGCGTCTAAAACGAAACAGCCTGCTGCCTCTAAGTGAAACAAAGACAGCATCTGCACCAGCAGCTGCACCTGTCCACACACACCACAGGTGAACGCGGAGCGTGCTCGAGTCCAACGTGAAGCAGAAGATGAGCTCATCTAATGACTGCATCCAAAATAACTCCTGATCTAAAGGAGGACTTCATCCAAGATGACTCAGATCCAAAAGTGACGAAAGCCACCTTGTTTGGGCTTTTTACAGCAATTATCCTGCAGGAGTGGGAGTCGGTTTCTCCAGCAGCGGATGAACCATCACAGAAAACCTCTCGGCTGATTGTCAGTGAACCTGGCGTAAATGCACAAGTACATGCATGAGTCAGCATGCAAATGAGTGGAAAGTGTGTTTGCTTATCAATCAAAGGCCAGACTGAGGGTTCTTGTTCTCTGCAGGTTAGGACACATGCAAACCTGGGTCCTGATCCGATCCCCTGATGTTTTAGGGCAAGGGTGTCAAACTCAATCACACAAGGGGCCCAAATCCAAAACACACCTTGGGTTGTGGGTCGAACAGGATAAATGTTTACAGAACACTCTAAAACTACATTTTAAAACGTTACAACAGTAACTTATAAATATGAACCAGATATATAGTATAACCAGTGATAATGCTAGTGTGAATGCTGGAAGCTGAATTTGTCCACTGAAGTGCTGATAGCTGAAGATGCTGAAGCTGATAGCTAGCTAAAATGTTAGCTAAGTGCCAAATTAGCTTAAAAAAACAAACAAACAAACAAAAAATAGGTTAGCCAAAACAGCTAACATGTAGCTGAAAAAAAGCTACACTACAAAACAGCTTAAAAAATCTATCAGAATGCCAATTTTTAAAACTTAAAAACAGTAACTTTTTAACATAATTATGAATAATAAAAGGCAGGAATATTATTCCAGAATAAATTCTCTTAAACCTTAAATAATTTTCAATATTTTACTCTCCATAAAAATATATTTTGTCAAAATTATACAAGTTTAAAATGAGTACAAGATAACCATTAATAACAATAAATAAAATGATATGGAGGGCCGGATAGAATGACCCGGAGGGCCGGATCCGGCCCCCGGGCCGTGACTTTGACACATGTGATTTGTGGGGAAGGTTCTGGAAGCCATTCCATCCTTTCACAGAGCAGACGTTTGGTTCTCATCACCAGCTTTAGGCTCCTTTGCAGTAACCTCAGAGGACTTTATGGACAGAACTTCTCGGGTTTGTCCTGGTGACTTCAGAACCGCGTCTTCTTTTCTTGTGCTTCATCAGACTCTCTCTGAATCAGTTTGCAGCTGAACATGAAGCAGCTGGGAGGACAATCCGCACCTCCACGTCTGAGGTCCCGGTTCTCAGCGGCAGAAAGAGGGCATGTCCCCTCCATGCTATTAAAGATGGAGCTGATGGACCAGTGCAGGACTTTGGTTCTGTTGTGGTGAAGACAGAGCTCTCATGTTAACTGGAGTTTGCTCTGCCTGTCTCAATGGTAACTGGGCTCAGTAAAGTAAAGTTTGGAGTTCTGTTGGGTTTACTCATGGGTCTACCCACCGACCAATCAAAAATACCACCTTTAAATAAGTGCAACAATAGTTTTTTTGAATAAAAATAAATTCACCCTTTATAGTAATGTAAATGTTTCTATTTTAATGTATATTTTTTGGTGTAAAATCAGATCGTTTAACATGAGAGTCGATGCTCCTTCTGAAGCTGCCTCTAGTGGTCTTTGGAGGAACTGCAACGTTCAGTCGGTCTATGACCATGAGCTGTGGTTGTTGTGAAGATCACAGACACAGGTGGCAGAAATTACTTCGTTGTGGGGGTTGATCATCCTCTGACAGAACTGCCGCTCTAGTGAGTCTTCATGTGCGTATCCAGATGAGGGTTAGCCCTCACTGAGTCTCGGTTTGAACACGGATCCATCAGGCGTGTCGGCCCCGGCTCTGATCCAACCCCAAGAGAAGCAAACAAACACAGACTTACGGTGGAGGTGGACATGGAGTCGTCCTCGGTCACAGAGTCCTCATGATCAGGATGCGCCTCCTGAAAAGACACACACAGGTCACATTTTCACACCTTCTCCAGCGGTACCAGGTCCACATGCAGACATCCCAGCGGGAGGCTGAAACATCAGCGCTTTTCGGAGGACTCCAGCCTCCAAGACGGATCCGGTAACGGCGGCAGACGCCTGCATGTCTGCCGTGAAAACACCGCGTGAAAATACCAAAATGACAACTTTTCAACCGTTAACACGACTGGATTGATTACGTTAACAATTAAAAAATGACAGTAAATCAAAGAACAGAAACACTGGAGCTCTGGTGTTAAAAGGTTAAAAAAAACATGTTCATCTGATAACACTTTCAATCTGTGCTTAAGTGTTCCCAAAGACACAAACATAACACTTATAAACACACGTGGATACTGCTGCTGCTGCTCTATGAAGATAAGGACCTATGATCACTCACTGCAGGAAGTGGAGAAGCTCAACTAGGACTCTAAAGTCAATAATGTTTCTGAAGAGGTCAGAAACACGCAGACAAGCTTCAAGAAAAACCTGAAAAATATAACAATATTTGTAAAAGCCACTAAATTAAACACCAAATGATCTAAATGAAAAGAAAATTGTGTTTAAAAACTGAATAGATTTATTACTATAAACAACTAGAACAGAGGAAATTTAGATTGAATTGCTTAAGGATGTCATGAACGAGCTGAACGTTTTGATACCAAACTTGCATTACTTGTAGAAAGTGCACAAAAAATTTGAAGAATTTTTTTAAAAAACAGCAATGTTGTTAAATATTAGCTTAACTCAAAATTAGCCCAAAAAAACCTCAGTAGATGCTAAATTGTCCAAAAAAGCTAGAATGTTGCTAAATTACTAGCTTAAATCAGAATTAGCCCAAGACACTTCAGTAGATCCCAAATTAGCCAAAAAAAAAACCAGCATGTTGCTAAAATATTATCCTAGCTCCAAATTAGCTCTTAAGCTTCAGTAGATACCAAATTAGCCAAAAAAAGCTAGCATGTTGCTAAAATATTAGCTTGACTCCAAATTAGCTCTTAAACTTCCACAGATGCCAAATTAGTAAAAAAAAAGCTAACATGTTGCTAAAATGTTAGCTAAACTTGAAAACCTCAGTGAACGTTTTGATACCAATGTTGCATAGGTCTCATAGTTCGCAAAAAGAATTTATAAATTGTATGAAAACATGTTTAAAAAATGCATAATGACCACAAAGCATTCATACAAATAATTAAAAAATGTTTGAGGTTAAAAGACATAAATTAAATAAATTTAAGCTCCAATAATGACTCAAATGCTTGTTTAAAAGAAAGTTGCCAAATAAAGACTTGATTCTAAATCTGTTAAATGTAGCTCTAATGATCCTTCTAGTGTTTGTTGTTTTTTTGTCATTAATTTCTACTGAGCAGAAATCAGCTTCGTGTTTTAAGAAGAACCAAACTAAAGTAGCAAAAATGTCCTAAATAACTGACACAAGAACGACTGAAGGAACTGAAAGCAGGAAGGAGTTTAAACCTGCAGAAAAACACGACAAAACCAGAGAGAAAACACCTCTCCCCTTCAATATTCATGCCTCACCTTTAGATTTATAAATCAGATCCAAGTGGTTCAACTATTTGACTCAGAGGCAGAAGGAAAGTGTTTTTGTTCCAGTCCTGCTCCCGGTCCTCAGTTCATTTAGAACACGTCAAAGTCAAGGCCCGGGGGCCGTATCCGGCCCTCCGGGTAATTCTATCCGGCCCTCCAGATCATTTTATTTTATTGTTATTAATGACCCAATGTTATCTTGAGCTCATTTCTAACTTGTATAATTTTGACAAAATATATTTTTATGGAGAGTATTATATTTAAAGTTATTTAAGGTTTAAGTTGATTTATTCTGGAACAATATTCCTGTCTTTTTATTATTCAGAATTATGTTTAAAACTTTTTTTCAGCTACATGCTAGCTGTTTTGGCTAAACTAAGTTTGTTTTTTTTGTTTTTTTCCAAGTTTTTTAGGCTTATTCGGATTTTGGCCCCTTGTGTGATTGAGTTTGACATCCCTGATTAAGAAGAAGAGCTTGTCCAAAATCAACTCTTCACTGCTTCATCCTGCAGCACCACACCAGTGTCACATGAACAAATTCAACCCTTTGCTTCATTAATCTCAGACAAGCGTTTATGAAACACTTAAATAATTACTGAAGCGATGCCACCATGCTTTTCCAATAGGAAATGATGAGTTTTTTTATAAAGACGGCGTGGATCCCATCATGTTTACAGAGTAAACCCTTCTGTAGACTGAAGCCTTTACTGCATCATAAACCTCAAACCACGCTGATGATTTCGAGGTCAGATTTTGCATGTGAAACGTTTAAAGTTTAAATGAAAATCTTCCGTTTATCAGCTGAGGCGTTCAGGCAAACACAGATGAATTAGTGTTATGTAAGGCAGATCAGCAGCTGTTCCACCAAAAACTCATTATGATAGCAGCAATAAACGCAGCGACGGGGACTGTTTGCTGTGCCAGAGAGCGCATTATGGAGCGCGCTGGCGGTCTGCGCAGCAGGGTGGAGGATGAGGAGGATGAATGCAGTCAGAGAGAAACAGTTCAGGTTTGGAGTCTTGAGTTTGCAGAAGGTAAGACCTGCGTTTATTTCCAAAGAGGTTACACAGTTTTGAGGATCACACCTTCATCCCTGACCTCAAACGTTCTCCTCACAATCAGCAGGATTTCTGCATACAAGGTTTTGCTTTACTAAAACTATATTTGATCAGACATGAAAAGAGAACTCCTATAGGCTGGTGGTCCCTGAAGGTCTCACTCGTCTCTCCCGTTTCTCCACACAACAGTAACGGTGCATTCAATGACACTACATACATTAGAACACTCACATGACATCATAGTATCCTTGTAGGTCAGGAATAACTCAAGGCCTCGAGGGCCGCTGTTTCTGCATAACTTCCAGATATCCAAGCCCTACTGATGACTGATTACCTGCTTCAGGTGTGTCCAGGTATTAGAACATGCCAGAGAAGAGTAAGTTGGAAACCCGCAGGAATGCAGCCCTTAAGTTGCCTATCCCTGAAGTAGGTTATTTAGACACTGAGGTTTCTCTAGTTCACAAAATAATAATCAATAAATGAATGACACTGATGCATCTACATTCTGATTGAGCATCATTTCTTATTAATTGGTGTTTTTTGTGTTATCTGAGGCTAAACGCCAAAAAATATATATATTAAAAAGAAAGATTGATGTTTGCTTATATTCATGAAATTCACAAATCTATTTTCTATCAAATCAATTTGTTGTCTTTTTTAAAGATGTTGTTTTTCATGGGCACATACATTTTATTTAAAAAAGATGTGAAACAGGAATCTTAAAGCGCAGTAGGATCAGGAGGACTCGGAGCAGACGAGCTTTTTAAACTGATCAACCTGTTGTCTACTTCTACACACGCGTTCATTCATTTACAGCAGAGGTGTCAAACTCAATCACACATGGGGCCAAAATCCAAAACACACTTTAGGTCACGGACAGAACAGGATAAACATTTACTCAACACTTTAAAACTACATTTTTAAAACGTTAAAACCATAACTTCTTAACATAATTATGAACTAGATATATAGCATTACATGTGATAATGTTAGTGTGAATGCTGTAAGCTGAATTTGTCTGCTGAAGATGCTGAAACGGATAGCTGAAAAGACTGAAGCTGACAGCCAGCCTCGTTTTTAGCTAAATGCCAAATTAGCCCAATGAGCTAAAAAAAAAAAAAAAAAAAAAACCTAAGTTAGGAAAACAGCTAGCATGTAGCTGAAGTATTAGCTAAACTCCAAAATAGCTTAAAAAATCTTAGTAAATTCCAAAATAGTCTAAAAGGCTAGCAGAACAAGAATTTTTTAAACTTTATAACTGTGACTTTTTAACATAATTATGAATAATAAAAATACAGGAATATTATTCCAGAATAAATCAACTTAAACCTTAAATAACTTTCAATATTTTACTCTCCATTAAAATATATTTTTTCAAAATTATACAAGTTAAATATAAGTGCAAGATAACATCGGGTCATTAATAACAATAAAATAAAATGATCTGGAGGGCCGGATAGAATTACCTGGAGGGCCGGATCTGGCCCCTGGGCCTTGACTTTGAGACGTGATTTACG
>NC_050531.1:25889767-25908606 GCF_002922805.2 Oryzias melastigma | reverse complement strand
AACCTTAAATAACTTTCAATATTTTACTCTCCATTAAAATATATTTTGTCAAAATTATACAAGTTAAATATAAGTGCAAGATAACATCGGGCCATTAATAACAATAAAATAAAATGATCTGGAGGGCCGGATAGAATTACCTGGAGGGCCGGATCCGGCCCTCGGGCCTTGACTTTGACACGTGATTTATGGTAAGTCTGTGTGGAAGATTCAATGTGATATTAAAGCTTTTGACATTGAAAATCTTTTTTTATGTCTGTTGTGGAGGTTTCTCCTGAAGTATCAACAACAGCTTGGACGGTTTTCCCGCCTCCATTCACTCATCTGCAGCGCTGCAGTACAGGTGTGTTCACAAACACCTCATAATCTAAAAAACAGACTTTTGTTCATTAATTCATGTTAGAATTCAAATGAATTGACTGAATGGAATTTAAACTGTAATGTAAATGAAATGAATGTGTTTCTGGATCAGATGACCTTTAGCCTCCTCTGCACGCCGCATGAGCTCAAATCAGTGAAAGTCGTATGGAGGCTTTGCACCTGAATGATCAAACCTGTGTGAGCACAGTCAGACAAGAGCAGATGTTTGATAACGTCCTCCATGTAAACCAGCTTCCTGCCGTCTGACCTGAATCAGCCAAAAAGATGACCTCAAACCTTTAGGTGATGCACAGAGAAGCTGCATGAAGGCCTGACGGGATCCTCCACACTCCATCTCTGACAGGAGGCAGAGGGTTTCTGTGTGGAGCACAGCCTTTGTGACACATTCTTGAGGTATTTTTCTCATGATTGAGATCTTTTTGGCTAATCATTATTAAAAGTGTCCCATTCAGAGTGGGACTTTCAGTCCATCTCCACCTTCTCCACCCTCACATTCCCGTCTGGAGTTCCTGCTCAGACTTCTCATTTCTGTTTGTCCCGTACAGCAAAGAAAGACACACCGTATCGATTTCTGCTGAACGTCAGCAGGAAGCTGCTGCTCAGAAGATGAAGGCAGGAGGTGGGGTCAAACAAAACTGCTCTGACTGCAGTTACACACAGGAAGGCTTTTTTAACCGCTCCTCATCACAATCTGCAGGTGATCAAATCTGTGAAGCAGCAGCGGTTTGAACGCCGAGCAAAGATCTTCTCCATCTCATGAACTGAATCACTGACAGCAGCTCAACATGATCAGCTTCAGAGCTGCAGGACTGACAGGACAAAAATCCCCTGCTAAGAAAGCATCAGAGGATGAGCAGAGGCTCTAAATCGTCCCTCAGCCGAGTCCAAGTTTACGCTGAGCTGAGACATGCCAGCACTTTACAGCCAATAATAGACATCCAGATTACCGAGGAATCCCGGAGAGAGCTGCAGATCTACAGCAGAGCCAGGAGGGACAGCAGAGACCAAGCGGTGTTCAAGAGCATCCGCCGACCTCCACGTCATTTCAGCAAAGCAGCCATGCAGGGAGGTGAAGAACACGCTGACATGGATTAATAAACCGGTACTGCTGCTTTATGAAACACCCGGACCGGCAGAGTCACACTTTCTGGTTGGATTGGATTTCCCAGAAAACTCCACCCAAACTCCACCCGAACGTACACTCTGTGAAAGACGGAGATGCTGGAATCACAGCAGAAGACTGCAGAGCGCACAGAACATCATGAGGAACATGCAGGGCAGCATCCAGGGACCGCAGCATCACCTCTGCATGGAATAAATCACAAAGTCGAGGCCCGGGGGCCGGTTCCGGCCCTCCGGGTAATTCTATCCGGCCCTACAGATCATTTTATTTTATTATTATAAATGACTCGATGTTATCTTGTGCTTATTTCTAACTTGAATAATTTTGACAGAATATATTTTAATGGAGAGTAAAATATTGAAATGTATTTAAGGTTTAAGTTGATTTTTTCTTGAATAATATTCCTGCCTCTTCATTATGAATAATAAAAAGGGAGTCTAAGAGATAACCAGTTTTATTTAGTCTGTTTAGTCTTTAGCCATTTTTTCATATTTTATGTTCAATTTTCTGCATCTGTAACATTTACCTGCATGAAGCCCAATGAGGCAAATTTTCTTTGTGATTTTAGGCTATATAAATAAAATTGGATTGAACTGAATTATGTTTAAAAGTTATGGTTTAAAAGTTTTAAAAACTGGCATCCTCATAGCTTTTTGGACTGTTTTAGCATTTACTAAGATTTTTTTGGGCTATTTTGGAGTTTAGCTAATATTTCAGCTTCATGCTACTTGTTTTGGCTAATGTTGGCTCTTTTTTTAAGTTTTTTAGCCTGTTTTGGGGTTAGGCTAATAATTACACACTAGCTGCTTTGGCTAATTTAAGATTTTGTTTTTTTCGTGTTTTAGGTTGTTTTGGGGTTTAGCTAATATTTCAGCAAAATGCTAGCTGTTTTGGCTAATTTTAGTTATTTCTTTTAAAGTTTTTTTAGGCTGATTTGGCATTAGGCTAATAGCTGTTATGGCTTATTTATGCTTTTTTTTCCAATTTTTTGAATATTTTGAAGCTTAGCTAATTTTAAGCTAAATGCTAGCTGTTTGGCTAACCTAAGTTTTTTGGGGGGTTGTTTTTAGGCTAATTTGGCATTTAGCTAATATTTTAGCTGGCTATCAGCTTCATCATTTTTAGCTATCAATTTCAGCATCTTCAGCAGCCAAATTCAGCTTACAGCATTCACACTAACAGTATCACAGGTAATGCTATATATCTAGTTCATAATTATGTTAAAAAGTTACCCGTCAGTAAAAAGTTTTAAAGTTTTAAAAATGTAGTTTTAGTGTTCAATAAATGTTTCTCCTGTTCAGCCCGCGACCTAAAGTGTGTTTTGGATTTTGGCCTCTTGTGTGATAAGAGTTTGACACCTCTGTTCTAAATGAAGGAAATCAGTAGAAATGAGGTTTTGTTTTGTTTTTTACAACAGAGAATCTATAACCATCTACGCTGGGAAATGAACCCTGAACCGTCTCTATCCTTACTCTTCCCAGACGATCACAGTCAATCCCGCCAATCCATAGTTATTACATTAGCTGGATATTTCTGTCAGTTCACAATCTGTGTTACCAGAATCCGTTACGGTCGTCATGAGCGCAGCAGCAAAACTGCTGTTCAGCATGAAACGTGTGGGAAAACAACCTGAGAACCGCCAAAAAAAGACTGAAAAAGATAAGTTCATACAAGCCAAAGTTAAATGCATGGAGGAAACTCATGTCTGCTTTATTACAAATGTCATATGTAAATGTATTACTGTAAAAAAGGACAAAATACCTAAAGGGGACAAATAATGCTAAAGAAAACCAAATAAATACAACAATATTATGCTATAGACATAGCATCAAAAAGCTACATGATTAACAATAACATGCTGCACAGTTACCTACAGGAAGTGTAATCTAGAAAAAGACTAAAAGAATGAACATAAAGGTCAACAGAGTACCTTAAAGAATTTGTGTTAGAGCGTCACCGTGTGAAAACTGTCGTTTTCTAAGACAAAGTTTCTGCAGAGCGGCAGGAGTTCATTAGAAGTTCACTTGAGTTGTGGAAAGGACTGTTGGTGCAGAGTAAGCCCGCCCCCACTACCTGTCACCCATTTGTTTACACTCTCTCACTAGCTTCCAGCCCTCACTGCTCAATCCTAGCATTAGCGATGAAACAAAAATGGTGGATGATATTGAAGATATTCATAATATTTCAGCAGTATGCTAAATATTTTGGATGATTAAGGTTTTTTATTTGTTTGTTTTTTGGGGCAATTTTGGAGTTTAGCAAATATTTCAGCTGCATGCTAGCTGCTTTGGCTAATTTAGGCTTTTTTTCAGTTTTTTTAGGCTAATTTGGAGTTTAGCTAATATTTCAGCTACATGCTCTCTATTTGGGGATCATATCGTATCATGAGGTACCCAGTGATTCCCAGCTCTATTTAGAAGTAGACAGGTCCGACCAAAACCCTTCATCATCAGCGTGAACCAGAGTTTCTGGGACTGCTCGTGGAGGGCAGGACGCTGCACCAAGGCCACTTCTCCCAGAAGGAAATCTCTCTCTGAGCCATAAAGCAATCCTGATAAATACTGATGAGTCGGGATGTTCACAGCCATTACTGATCAGACCCGCTCACAGCACCGGGCCCGGCCCGCAGGAGCTTGGCTGCAGAGGAACCATGTTCCAAACAATCACATCTCCACCTTCCAGAGAAACTGAGAGCAAGCTGCCATGTTTCTGATGCTGGCCCTACAAAATCACGGCTGAAGGATGACGAGAAGACCACAAACTGTTCCAGCTTTTAGCTTCATTTCAACACAAAATAAATCCTGTTGAACTATTTCGTTCAGCATTCATTTCCAAAACGATAAATATATTCAACCCAAAGGAACTTTGACTCCACCCCTGCAATTTGTCACCATGGTAACCTCAATAACAAGGTCATCAGCTGGTGTCAAACCAACACTTGAGTGACAATGTAATTCTAAAACCTAAAGTTGTGAGCTAATATGGAGTCACCGTGAAGGTCAAAAACACGCCGGCCTTCATCTGACATCCATGAAGCTCTGAATGAGTCAGGCAGCGCGGAGCAGCTCACAGTTAGACGTGTTTATAGATGAAAAACATGTGGAAATACCAAACACGTCTTTCTAAGGAAACTTGGAGAGTGCACTTTGAGTCAGAGAAGCTAAATTTATCGGCTCCGCTCTGGGAGGTCGCTGGTCCTCCTTTAATCTGCCTCTGAGTCAGACGATTTATTCATGTTAACTTCAGGATTCATTAACTAAAAACTTGAAATTAATCGACTAAATTGATGAATTGATTCACATTCCTGTGATCCAACCAGATCAATCTGTCTGAGGCAAGTTGTTAAACCAATTTAGACCAATAAAAAAATCTCTCAAAATGTAATAAATCTTTAATCAATCTTGGAAAACACCATCTATATGAAGACATGGTCGGTGTACTTTACTATAACATAAAAACGACCATTACAACATGACAGGATAAAGATGTCCTGATCCATCAGAGAATCGGATCAGACAAAATATCAACTACAAATCGTATCAGAAACCAAAAATTATGATATGAAATGAATCGTTCAAATAGATCATTACAGGCTCTCTGAAAAAATGTGATTATTATGAATTAAACTTTAATTTTTTTTAATTATTTCCTGTCACAAAATAGTGAACTAATGAGCTAATGATTTCATTCACTGCAGCTCTCTACTGGATATTAAAAATGAATCTCACGGATGTTGAGGAATACGAGCAGCAGGTTTTTAATCAAATTTCTCAGCGAGGACAGAAACTGTTTGGCCTGAAGCGAACAGCAGAGTTTGAGGAGAGCCTCTGTCATGACAGTAGTGCTGCAACAAACGAGTATTTTAATAGTCGGCTAATAACCGATTATTTTTTCTGATTAGTCGACTTATCGGATCATGCGTAAACTGGATGTTAAACATACATCTTAACCATCATTAGCTTTAAACTAACTAAGAAAACGATATATAGAATTACCTGTGATAATACTAGTGTGAATGCTGTAAGATGAATTTGGCTGCTGAAGATGCTGAAATTGATAGCTGAAAATGGTGAAGCTGATAGCTGAAAATGGTAAAGTTGATAGCTGAAAATGCTGAAGTTGATAGCTGAAAATGGTGAAGCTGATAGCTGAAAATGGTGACGCTGATAGCTGAAAATGGTGAAGCTAATAGCTGAAAATGGTAAAGTTGATAGCTGAAAATGCTGAAGGTAATAGCTGAAAATGGTGAAGATGATAGCTGAAAATGCTGAAGTTGATAGCCGAAAATGGTGAAGTTGATAGCTGAAAATGGTGACGCTGATAGCTGAAAATGGTGAAGCTAATAGCTGAAAATGGTAAAGTTGATAGCTGAAAATGCTGAAGCTGATAGCTTAAAATGCTGATTCTGATAGCTGAAGATGCTGAAATTATTAGCTGAAAATTGTGAAGTTGATAGCTGAAGATGCTGAAGTTGATAGCTGAAAATGGTGAAGCTGATAGCTGAAAATGGTAAAGTTGATAGCTGAAAATGCTAAAGTTGATAGCTAAAAATGCTGAAGCTGATAGCTGAAGATGCTGAAATTTATATCTGAAAATGCTGAAGTTGATAGCCAGCTGAAATATTAGTTAAATTCCATATTAGCCTAAAAAAATGAAAATACGCCTAATTTAGTCAAAACAGCTAGCATGCAGCTGAAATATTAGCTAAGCTCCAAATTAGCCTAAAAATTTTAAAAAAGCATAAATTAGCCAAAATAGCTAGTATGTAGCTGAAATATTAGCTACACTTGGAAATAGCCTAAAAACCTTAATAAATGCTAAAATAGTCCAACAAGCTAAAAGAATGCAATTATAACTTTCAACTTTACTACATTCTGAAGTATCGACTAATCAACTATTCAATTATTGTCGACTATTTTAATAGTCGATTAGTCAACTAATCACGGCAGCCCTACATGACGGGCTAAATTGAAGAGCGTGCTGCAGCGGCGGCATTCATCCACTTCCTGGCAGCAGACTTCATCCCCTCGCTGAGTTCAGGACAGATCTGCCGCTGAAGTAAACACCGTCAGCACTAACTCCTCCTCCTCGCCGCTATGTGCAGTGGCAGAGATTAGGACGTGTTCAGAGGCTTGCGTGCACGAGGAGGCCAAAGGTCAGCAGCACGTTGAGCAGACGGCGAGGTGAGGAACAGGCACGGGCACGCCATGACCACCAGCAGAGGACAGGCGGGCTGCGAGAGAATGTTTGGGCTTCTACTGTCTGCCTGCAGAGAACCCGTTTGTCCCAGCAGCCCTGAAACACCTCAGACAGGAAGTGGACACAGATGTCAGCTCTTCCTGAGTGAAGCGGCGCTGCAGCTACGCCTCCTGATCTTTATCGACACGAGGAGGAGCAGGAGGGAAAGGAGACCTCGCTTTAAGTACAATGAATGTTAGAAGAATTCCTGGACTGAAACAGTTGGGCTAGCAAACATCCATGTCTCAAAGTGAAGTCGTCTGGAGAGGATCACTGATGTTTTCCTCCTCATGTTTAGACGTTTGCTTCTCTTCACGACCAAAAAGTGTTCAATCACCTTCAGACGGAGGGAGGGGTTCTGCTGTAAGGCTTTCATCAGAGACATGTCAGCAGCTTTTACCTCCACAACACACACAGTCAAGACACACAATGCATCACAGACCCGCACCGCCCCTCTCAGAACCTGTTTTTAACCGTTTGATCTTCTGGGGGCTCCTGGTCCACTCTAGACCGCTCTGGTTTTTCAATCAGCTGCTGTGGTTTCACCTCTGCTGTGTTCTGTCAAACACACTGCAAAGGTGAGCCGTTCACTCATCATAATGACTGTATAAAAGACATGGACTGAGTCAGTGTGATGTCACCCATAGAAAAGGGTTTACCTCCAGCTCCAACCAAATTAAATTCAGTCGCCATTTTTTTCCAATACAGACATCGCCAGTGATCAGTACAAGTTGGTGTGAGTCCATGTTTCTATGGCAACCACTCTCACCAATCAGGAGTGAGCTTGTTGGAAGTCCACACCCCTAATCTGTCAATCATTGCTGTGAGACCACATTCTTTTATTAAGCCATCAAAAAAAATCAGAATGATCAAGAACCAGAACCGAAATACATAATTATGTAAAACTGTAAAATGAAATTACAAAGTAGAGGTGAGATTATATAAATACGCTTCTTCCTTTTCAAGAAATCAATCAAACTCCACTGACTCTAGTTAATAATTACTATATCTAATGAATCAAATGTGACACAAGTGTGTCTTTTGTTTAATGGTTTGTTTTCTATTTTCTAATCAATTCATTGCATTGTTTCTGTAATGAGTTTGAAATATTTGTGTGTTTTGTCCTGTATTTTTCAATCTATGCTTGAAATAAACCAATCAATTAATCAAGAACATGTTTTTTAAAAAAGGTCCAATAGAATGACTGAGTAATGGCTGTTGATTTCTCTACAGAAGTTTATGGGATTTTGGCCTCTTGGAGCCACTTCCTGTTTGGAACATGAGGGGAGAGGAGCCTCTCAGTCCAGTTCTCATATACAGTCAGTGTCGTGCTCTGAAGCTGAGCACGAGCAGCTGCACTCCTGCACAGACGCGACGATCGCAGCAGCTCTGCGGTGGATCGATGCAGCTAACCTGACCCTGCTGCAGCTTCCTGCACGCTCATCCTTCACAAACTCTCCGTTCTGAAGGGCACGTCAGTTCTGGTTGGGTTCTTAATCTGGTTCTGGCTTAAAGAACACCATCTGCTGAGACTCCTAATAATCTAGTGTCATTTTCAGCCTCACTCTCTGGCGTTAGAAAGGCTCTCTGCCGGGTTTTTGGGCTTTCCTGAGTGTGACTCAGTCCTGGTTTTAACACTCCGTCACGCTTCAGCTGATGAAAAGGCTAATTAGTGTCAATTAATTCATTTGTTCATTTATTTCCAGTGTGTGTTTAGTAATGTGACATTTGCAGCAGCAGCACACTTGACTTTCTTGTAGAGCTTTTACTAATCATTAATGATAGATCTCAACCAGATTAATAGTTAATAATCTGTGCTGGTGCTCAGACGTCACAGAACACATTGATCACCTCACCAACAGAACCAATCATCTCCATTGATCGCTGCAGCAGAATACTCTCCTTCCAGACCAAGCCTTTTATTTTGAAAGAGGGAAAATGTTATGAAATAAAGAAAATGTTGCAACATTTTGCAGCATTGTTGCCTTAAAAGGAGAGCAGACAGCTTCCTCAGAGCAAGACCTCCTCATGAGAGCACAACTCTCAGGTCTGTACCCAGCAGGAGGTGTCAGGGCGGAGCCAGCAGGAGCTGTCCTGGACAGGTGGGGACAGGTGGAGACAGGTGGAGACCTGAGCCACAGCTGGATCTGTCTGATCTGAGGTGTCACAACCAATCACTGCACCACACCACCGCTACAGATCAAACCCGACATCAACATCAAAGTTTGCGTCCGTTCTGCGCATGCCCAGATAGTAAACTTGTTCAAAATCGGGATTTCTGGAGGCTGTGGCGCACGTGGCGGCTCTGACTTTGATCCGGATCAACTTTTACCGGCGGGAGCATCATGCAGACAGACAGCCGTCCCGGAGCCGCGCGGAGCGGGCACTCTCTGGGTGTTGTGGGGGCTCACCTCTCCAGAAGTGCCCTCCACGGGCATCTTCTGCCAGGGGTCCGCCAGCTGAGCCAGAGGCATCTTCCTCCTCCTCTTCCTCCTCCTCCCGCTCTACTTTCTTATCCCTCCTTCTGCCTCGGAAGCGTCGACTCTCCGTCCGTCCTCCCCCCGGCTTGGCTCCGGTTACCGAACCGAGCGAGCAGCGTCTGAATCCGGATCCGCTGTGGCGCAGAGGCCGCCCCTTCCCCCGGAGACTACCGTGAGAGCAAAGACGCCCTTTCTGAGAAACCGCTCTTCCTCACTCATCGGCGCCTCTTCCTCCTCCACCCCCCCCTCCAAGCTTCCGTTCTGACCCAATATGGCGGCCGGTGTCGGCTTACCTGTCCGTCAGCGCCCTACGTCACGCTGCGTCACGCAGGAGGCGTCAACCTGGGGTGTAGCTCCTCCCACCGCGGGCGCGAGCCAGGTATGCGAAAAGAGAAGCAATAAAAAAACAAAAAAATCCTTTATTACCTCAATTCATATGAATGACTATAAAAGGCAAATATAGCAAAAAAAATTGAAATGTACTGTAATAGACTGAAAACAGTAATTTGTTACATTTAAAAGGATTTGTTTTCATCAAATCAAAACGTCAATTGATGGTTCACTGAGTTTAAAATGTTAATTTTAATCAAATTCATATTTTTAAATGTAACAAATTACAGAACTTTAGTTAACTGGTTCAATGTTAAACTTTTTAGTGTAATCATGTCCATGAACCAATCTAACAGTAAGTCAAAGGGTCATAGCTTCTGTCTAATCAACAGTCGTATCGCATATAGTTTAATTCTAATCCTAGAATTAAAAAAGTGAGAACTTCTATAGCAAAAACATCTCGAACACTTTTGTTTTGTAAACTCTGGAGAGTTTTTTTCTGGAGGACAGAAGCAGAATCTCCAATAAAACATCAATATTCTGTTCTTTAAAAAACTCAAGTGACCTCCTGAACCAGGAGGGGAAATCTCCAAACAGACGTGACAAGCAGAAATCTTTAAATGAGGTTTGGAGGAATATTAGAAAAAAAACAAACAAAAAAATATGTGACAAAAATGCAAACCAACCAGGATCAAAAATGATTGAAAGTCAGAGAAAACAACAATAAAGGAGAAGCAAGGACTCAGGTCAGCTTCAGTCTGAATCACAGAAGTTACCTGATGAAAGTCATCTGAGAACATTCAACACACACTGACAAACTAATCCATTCATACGGGACAAATTAGAGGGAAGAGTTATTTTATGGTGAAAACCACCACACTGGATTAAATAAACTTTTTATTTTACATATACATTTGGGGTCACAGCTGTAACATTTTTTTCACACTTGGACTCATCTCAAGCACATAAATGCACATCATGGGATTCCTTTTAAAAGAAATGTGGCCATAAAAAATATAGCAAACTTTCAAAATAATCTTTTTATTTACTCATTTAAAACTCTATTGCTTTAGACTTCACATTTTTATTGTATAGTAAACTGTCCAAGCACTATTTTTGATCTTTAATTGTCCGTGTTGTTTTAAAATCATATACATTGCTAATTTAAACTTTTTTAAATTTTAAATAACAGTTCATCAGTGACATCTGCTGGCAGAGGGTGGAACTGCACCACGAGAAAAGTAAACTTCGTGCAGATTTCTTTTAACTACAAAACCAAGAGGATTAAAGAAAGAAAAACAGCAGCGTACGTTTGTACAGATAATTTATTTTTATTCTGTCAGTTGAAATAGTTTCAGAGTGACATAAATAATAAATATATATATTATAAGATCAGTAACAGTAAACAGAAACATACATAGGAGTTCATTGCTGATCTTTTCAAGGTCATTTAGAACACCTTTATCCATAAAATAAAACTTTTATTCTTTGTCTGCCGGTTAGGAAGAGGAAATTCTTTGGAATTTTTTTTTTGTATCCAAGTGGAAATTTAAGCGTTTAAATAGTGAAAAGTTTCTACACACTTAGTTCACCTCACATTTGTCTCTGAAAAACTGAACCATGACACTTAAAAATGGAGCAGGAATGGAAAATGAACTGCTGGAAATCTGTTCTGTGACGACATAAAGGAGAAAGAAGTAGTGCTGCGATGACTGGAGCTGGAACCAAGCATGGGATGCACACAAAGGCTTCTGGGTCATTTCACCAGATCGGGACTTTTAACAATCAGGCGTGAATCTGTGAGCCCACAGCCTCCTGCAGACTGCTCAGTGAAAAACAAGGACACTAAAGACATGCAGACGTTTCCTTCAAAAGCTGAATCTCCCAGCAGGAATCAGGTTAACCATTTGATCCTCAGAGCAGAAAACAGAACCAGCCAAGGCATGTTTCTGCTCGTCCACACAGAACAAACCCCAAACTGGAAGTTCTGAAAGACCCGACACTGGCTCTGTTTCTTAGGAAAAGGCTGTTTTTGTGCGTCTTTTGTGCAGCTCAGCAGCAGGTAGACATTCTCCAGCTGCACTGTGCTCACACCAGCAGCAGGAACAGAAATCATTAAAACTATAAATAAACACTGGCAGGTTTCAAGTAGAAGCTAAAGTCTCATGGAGATGCAGACCCCTCAGGAGGCCTGACTCCTCCTCCGGCTGGACTTCAGCTGACGGACTTCAGCTTGGACCAGGGGTTCGTCCCGCGGACCTCCAGCGGCGGCTCGTTGTGGAAGATGTGGTTGCAGAGCTCGTCCAGCGGCGGCTCGGGGTCCGAGGTGGCAAACTGAGCCGCCTCCTCCACCTCTTTCCTGATGGCGATGTCGATTTCCTGATGGAGAAGCATTTCCCATCAGCCCCTGCTGCCTCCGGTTCATGGTATCAAAGCTTCTACAAACCCTCAGGGTGAAGGGGGGATGTTTCCTCACCTTGAACTCCTCTGCAGACGCCATGTTGTTTGCCAGCATGCGCTCCTTCAGCATGGAGATGGGGTCGCTCTTGCTGCGGACCTCCTGGATCTCCTCCCGCGTGCGGTAACTGCAGAGGAACAGAGGAAGCCATGAAAACAGGCAGCAGGAGGACCCTAAACCCAAATACGGTTACCCACCTGACCCCCGGGTCACTCATGCTGTGTCCATGGTAACGATAGGTCTGCAGCTCCATCACAATAGGACCCTGAAAGACAGCAGCAGGAGACAAATGAGCTGACGCTGTCCTGAATCCCATTTTAACATCAGAAGCTCGTGGTGGAGCCGCAGGTAGAGTAGAGCTGCCACAAACGATTATTTTAATAGTTGACTAATCACCAATAATTTTTCAGATTAGTCGTCTAATCGGCTCATGTGCAAACTGGATGTAAAACACACATCTTAACCATCATTAGATTTAAACTATATAAAAACTAGATATATAGCATTACCTGTGATAATGCTAGTGTGAATGCTGTAAGCTGAATTTGTCTGCTGAAGATGCTAGAGCTGATAGTTGAAGATGTTGAAATTTATAGCTGAAAACACTGAAGTTGATAGCTAGGTAAAAAAAATAGTTAAATGCCAAATTAGCCCAAAAAAAATGGAAAAAAAGCCAAAGTTAGCGAAAACAGTTAGCATGTAGCTGAAATATTAGCTAAACTCCAAAATAGCCTGAAAAAAATCTTAGTAAATACCAAAATAGTCCAAAAATCTAGCAGAATATCATTAGAACATTTAACTTTACTACAGTCTGACTCCATATAATATAAAGTAACGACTAATCGACGATTGAATTAGTCGTTGATTATTTTAACAGTTGATTAGTCGACTGATCGTGGCAGCCCTGAGGTGGAGTCACCTTTCCAGCTCTGCAGTGATCTGCAGCAAACTTTGTAGCCTCTCTGACGCACAGCACGTCCATGCCGTCCACCTGCGGAGAAGAGCGTCCGTCAGTCAGTCGCCATGCGTGGAGCTGTTCTGGTTTGTGTGCAGTATCATACATGAGCACCAGACCGCTGGGAGCATGCTCACACCTGCAACTGCCAGGGAGGGCAAGCGCCGCTCCCATTATAGTCTAGGTCCATTTGGGCCAGCTGCAGCGCACAGATGCTGCAGCGGCGGCCCCGGACCGCCACGCTCACACAACACCACGAGGTTCTCACTCTGAGTCCCGGGATGAAGTCTCCTCTCTTGTAGTAGTCGGTGCTGGCGGCCGCCCTCTCCACCGACGTGCCCATGCCGTACTTGTTGTTCTCGCAGATGAAGATGCACGGCAGCTTCCACAGAGCCGCCATGTTGAAGGTCTCAAAGAGCTGGCCCTGACGGACAAGACACACAAAAGTCTCCGTCAGAACTTTTACTCTTGGCTTGAAGTAAGTTTTGACTCATTTTGAATAGAAAACTTCAAATAACGATCATTTCAATCACAGATTGTGCTCTCACCTGATTGGCCGCTCCGTCTCCGTACAGCGTGACACACAGCTGGTTGTTGCCCTGGTAACGGCAGGCCAAAGCGATTCCTGCCCCCAGAGGAACCTGATGGCAGCAGAGAGGTAACAGTCGGGCCTGCTGCTCTGATTGGCTTCAGAAGGCAGGTGTTTGTGTTTACCTGCGCACCAACAATGCCGTTGCCCCCGTAGAAATGGGGGGCGTACATGTGCATGGAGCCTCCCTTTCCTTTGGCCACGCCTCCTTTACGACCTGGGGGGAAAGAACCCAACGGTGATGTGCGTTCAGACACCTGAACCCACACGTCTACGCCAGGTGAGCCACACCTGTGAGCTCAGCCAGGATCTCTTTGACGGACACGCCGCGGGTGTAGGTGTAGCCATGAGCCCGGTACGCCGTGATCAGGTGATCGGACAGGTTAATGGCCGCTTCAATCCCTGCAGCGCACGCTTCCTGTGGAGGGGGGGGTTGGTGCAAAGCATTTAGGCCAAAGAAAACTTTATTTAAACAATCAAACAAATGCTAATAGAACGGAGAACACCTCTGAACAGATTCATTTGGTCATTTCTTCATGGTTAGAGTCTGATAACTGAGTGGGCGGGGCTAATCCAGGTCTGCTTCATTTTCAGTCAGAATGTAAAAACGCTTGGTTTCACTTCAGACCGATACATTGATAACTGAAAACCAGAACAAAGTAAATCCAGAACAATTCTCATGATTAGATGAACAAACTCACAACAATCTTCATCTGCAAGAACAACAAAACCATTTCTTAAAATCAACAAAAACATGAACTTAAAACCACAGAAAAATGCCGGGCAATGATTCAAATGATTACCTGTGGTAAATTGCATTCCTGACAGCAATATTTAAAAATATTTGATTGCAAAACTTTAATTCAAAAAGTAGTTTTCTTAAAAAAAGAGAAAAGATTCTCGTTTGTTTCAGCATCCAATCTGTCTGAGCATCAATATGTAAACACTTAGTTTTTAATCTTGTTTATCAAAACCATCTCATGTTTTTATGGCACAGAGAACAGCAGAAACATTCTACGTTCAGCGAGTCTGTTGGAGAAAATATGAGCGATTCTAACACAATCACATCTGGATTTTCTCTACATGAAACTTTAATCTGTTTGTGGTTTAGTAAAATCTAAAATTTAAATGATACAATCCCAGTTTGATGCATTTGTGAGTCAGAATCGTCTTCAGTGTTTGGTGAATTTTTAGAAATTTTAGATGTTTAATTCTGAAGTGTCCTTAGATAGAAAGACTGTATTGTCCCTGGTTATAAACTGCTTAACAACAGTAGTCAAGAGAAAACTTCCTTCTTCATGAAAACCACGACTCCTACATTCGCTATCTAAACAGAAGTAAAGGCTCAAGCATTCATAATCAGCGAGATTATTCTTCTTTTAGCAAATGCATCACATTATTTAACTTTGAATGTTTTATATGAAATGATCCAAACAAATGTCTGTCATCACAACAGAACACTGTTGTTGTTCAACATTAATATAGAGTCTGAATCCATTTCAGTCCAGTTTTCCAAAGACCAGAACTGACTTCATGATTTCATACATCAAAACTTTGAATAAAAATCTTTGTTTTCTTTAAATCAAAGACATTTGTTTTTCACAATGACGAGTTCATGATGGAGCTGACTCTAGATCTGTTTGTATTGAGACAAACTACAAATAATCCTGTTAAAACATGAGTGACTGAGCCTCATCTAACAGTTAAGAAGACCGTCTGTATATTTATGTTCTTTAGATGTTTTTCAGGACTAAATGTGAGAACCAACAACCTAAACCAGTGTTGTCTGAACACATGCAGGCCCTAGGAAAATACGGAAATGTTTCCACGTTTGATGGTCATTCTTGGTCACAAGTGCTATGTTTAGCTTCCTTCAGCAGCTCAGTTTGAAAATACAAAGAACTTAATGGATATAAAAAAGATCTTGACTGAAAAAATGCTAAATCACTAAATACATTTGAGCAAAACATGTGATTTTTGCTGCAAAAGTCAATAATTTATCAATAAAAGTTGCATCTTTGTTCAGTTTAGAGAGAAATCTGACCAAAAAAAAAAAAAAAGAATAAATTCTATAATTATTTAAATGGTGCTGAATCAGAAACGGAATACATTTCTAGACGTGTACAAAGAAACTGAATTGGTTTTGTAGTTGTTCTGTGATGCTCAGCCCCAAACCCTGTATAAAACACTACTGTGCTGTGGTGTCACACACCTCCTGCTGAGAGCTGGATAGACTGCCGTACAGCTTAAACTCTTGGGGTTCAGAGTGAGCAGATACCTGTCCATCGTACAGATGGCAGAAGCCTCTGATGATCTTCTGCTTGTAGAGCTGATCCGCCTTAAGCTCCATGCGCCTCACCGTCTGCATGGTGCGGTAATACTGCAGGCCCTGCTCCCGCGTTAGCTCCGCCTTCAGGGGCGGGCCCTCCTCCAGACGGTGCAGGTCGCATTTCTACTGAAGAGAAAACACTCTGCATTACACACACATGCCTGTAGTATCCAAAGAGTTATATATCATGTGACAAAACAGGTAAAAATCAATAAAAACTGGGAGCAACAGATGGATTTTTGTAAAATGTTGTCAAAGTGTTAGAGTTTCTTTTACATTCCAACTTGTTTGATCCTGCAAAGATTTAAAGCCTCGTTTTAAGACATTTAAGATATTTTTTTGGTTTAAAGTTGTTTTTACTTCTACATTTCTATAAGCTTTTCTCAAAATAAGAACAGTCAAGTTTTATTTTGTCTCATTAAGAACAAAAAATAAGGAAATATTAAAATCTAAAAACTTGATTTAGGACTCAAAAAAACATAAAATTTAGTCATTTCTGGTTTAATTTTAAGGATGTTATTTTAAAACTTAGACTGACATTCAAGGTAATTATTTAATAAAGATTTATGTTCCAAGAATAAGTGCTAGTTTTAGATTTTATAAAGATTTATGAAGATCAGCTAACCTGTACTAAGATTCTCATTTTGTTCTAAAATGACTCATCTCCACTTATTACAATAGTTTTGTCACTGTAATCAAAATGATGTACAATCAGGTTTATTAAAAAAGAACTGAAATAGCAAATGTATAAATATTATTAGGCTGCATAATATTCACTTTTTATAAATAATTACCTTCTTTTGATTGTTTCTTTTAATGATTTATGTAAAGCACTTTGAATTGTCTCTGTACATGAAATGTGCTACAAATAAACTTGCCTTGCCTTTAGGCTAACTTTTCCATTTTTGAATGCATGTGTGGAACTCTGTTTCTAGATTTTAATATCTTATAAGATTTCTTGTTAAGCACAAATAACAGATAGTTTTACTACATTCTAGTGATTTTCTTCTTAAGATTAGTGTTCTTTTCCTCTTTATAGGCCACCTCTTTTTGCAGTCTACCACTTCTATTTACTGACTCAGCACTGGACGGCTAATTTAACCCATTTAGAAATATTCCACAGTTTTGCATCTGATTGCCAATTTCACTGTGAGCAGCTTTTCTAAAACAATAACTAACCCGATAAAAAGTTGAGTTTTCAGACTTTTTTCACGGATCATTTATGTCCAGTCCAGCATCACAGCAGCTTTTGTTTCAGCTCACCTTGATGTCAAAGGTCACCTGAGGAGTGAAGTCTGTGAAGGAGCGGGCCACGACCACGCCGGCAGCCTGAGGACACAGAACGCATCATCAACACACAATCCCTGCAGCTTCACAACACAAACATCCTCCATGCTGATCTCCACAGCACGGGGTGGAGGGGGCGGTTAGTCAGGCAGAAGGTCAAGTCTGAGTCTGCTGGCTTCCTCACAGCCACCAAGAGGAGAGAAGGAACCAAACCCTCAGCTGGGGTTAGATAAGGATTCACGTGGGAGGAGATCCTTCCAATCGAAGATAAATCAGTCAATTCCACCTTAAATTTTTAATCTTTTTCACTTTAGTTTAACTTTGAACTGAAGTTTCTGAGGTTTTAGGATTTAATCTGAATAACAGTTTTCAGTGGAAAACAAATGTGAACATTTGTGAAATGATCTGTAAATAATTAAATGAGCTTAACTGCAGTAGAGCTGCCACAATTAGTCGACTAATCGACTTTTAAAATAGTCAATGGCTAATTTAATAGTCGATTAGTCGTTACTTTATATTATATGGAGTCAGAGTGTAGTAAAGTTGAAAGTTATAATGTCATTCTGCTAGTTTTTAGGACCATTTTTGCCTTTTTGGGTTTTTTAGGCTGTTTTGGAGTCAAGCTAGTATTTCAGCTACATGCTAACTATTTTGGCTAATTTAGGATTCATTTGTTTTTTAGACTATTTTGGAGTTTAGCTAATATTTCAGCTGCAGCTGGGTAATTTAGGCTTTTTGTTGTTGTTTTTAAGGCTGATTTGGCATTTAGCAAATATTTTAGCTGGTTACCAGCTTCTGTGTTTTCAGCTATCAATTTCTGCATCTTCAGCGGTCAAATTCAGCTTACAGCATTCATGCTAGCATCATCACAGGTAATGCTACATATCTAGTTTTTAGTTAGTTTAAAGCTAATGATGGTTAAGATGTGAGCTTTACATCCAGTTTGTGCATGACCCGATTAGTCGACTAATTGGAAAAAATAATCGGTGATTAGTTGACTAATAAAATAATCGTTTGTGGCAGCACTAGTCTTTAGCAAATTAAAGTTAGACTTCCTTCATTAAGGCTCATCTCACATTTTCAGACGGGATTTTGTTTTTACTCAGACTAAAGAAAAACTGAAAAAGCAAAGAAAGAAAATAAGCTAAAGTGGAGTTCCTCTGGTTTCACTGGTTCATGCCATGACCAGAACTGTTAGTTTCATCTTCATCATCCTTCAGGAGCAGATAATCCAGAAGATTCTGTTAGTGAATTCACAGATTTGATAGAAACCATAGACTGTATAAGAACAGTCTATGATAGAAACTCAGAAGATGAATCGTGTCAACCACAAGCTGCTTCTCTTTGCCTGAAGGTTTGCAGCCACAGAAGCGCTGGTTAAATCCCCAGCCCCGTTAATGAGCAGAACGACGAGCAGATGCTCCACAAACCCGCACTGGTTGCTCTGGCTGGTCAGTCTGGACGCTAGCTAACTGTTCTGTGGAGCTGGAGCCTCTAGTACTGACTGGTGCAGGATTTTCTGGTTGCTTCTGGGTCTGTGCCAAGGCGGGCGGCGCCGGCGGCGAAGTCAGACTGACGTACTCTGACAGGTCATTCAGCAGCTGAGGAACACAGGAGCCAACCAATCAGAGGAGAGCACGGCTCTGCGCCAGCAACTCTACAGAGACCA
>NC_050531.1:25878175-25889740 GCF_002922805.2 Oryzias melastigma | reverse complement strand
CAGGGAAGAGGAGATGACAAACACTGGGGGGGTCGGTCCACACAACACCCCCATGAGTGAGGACCAAACCAGAGCAGAAACCTCCAATACGTCTGACAGCAGTTTCAAAGAGGAACACAGTAAACATAACTCTGCTTTGAATCTGGGGAAGCTGTGTTCACTATGAAGCTGAAGTCTCTGCTGCTGAGAGACGTGGCTCAGACAGGACACAAAGATTCTTCTACAACCGTCACACTTCTGGAGAGGAACTTCACACAAACTTGCTGGGTAACGCCATCGGGGCAGAGGGAGGGGGGAGCAGGAGCAGACATCGGCAGCAGCTTACCTCCGGCACTGTCTGGGGTCCCTACAGTTCAGGGCCGGGGGGTCAGGAAAGAGGAGGGAGAGAAGCGAGAAATGAGCAGGGATTGTTGACAGCTGTGTTTGTGAAGAATGAAGGATGGGGAAGACGGACACATGGAGGCTCAAACATCAGGGTTCCCCCAACCACCAAACTGGACATTTGAAAAACCAGAGTAAAACTAATAACTACAAAAAGTAAAGAGTTTGCTAAAGCATCAGTTCATACCTACAGACTGCAGGAAGCTTTCGTTCACACTAGGGCTGCCACGATAAGTCGACAAATCAAAGACCAATCGACTATTAAAATAGTTGACGACTAATTTAATAGTCGATTAGCCGTTACTTTATATTATATGGAGTCAGAGTGTAGTAAAGTTGAAAGGTATGATGGTATTTTGCTAGCTTTATGGACTATTTTGGCATTTATTAAGGTTTTTTGGAGTTTAGCTAATGTTTCAGCTTTATGCTAGCTATTTTGGCAAATTTAGTTTTTGTTTTAGGCTAATTTGGTATTTAACTAATATTTTAGCTGGCAATCAGCTTCAGCGTTTTCAGCAATTTCAGCATCTTCAGCTGCCAAATTCAGCTTACAGCAGGGGTCATCAACCTGGTGCCCGCCAAAAAACACAACTCACTTGTGAGCTGCGTCTGGTATTACATTTTTTTCTGTCGCTACATTTTTTTAAGTTACACTTGCATTTACATATATTTCAGTATTAAAACATCTTAAAAATATGTTCATGATACATGGACTTTAGATAAGTTTAGGTGACCTCTGACCTACTCTAGTTCAAAGATCATTAATTTTGTTAAAAATGCTGCAGATTTGGTCATTAGTTCAAAATGTGACAAGATTAGTTTAAAAATGTGTAATTTGATTTTTCTCTAACATTACATAATTGATAAACATGGTTCATCATTGTGAAAATGAGACATTTTTCCCATGAAATGTAACAGATCATCTGAAAATGTAACAATTACTGAGATTAATAAAGTGTTGAATATTGTTGTCCGTTTCCCCGTTGTTGTCATTGTTGATAATTATGGTGAGAAATCAGTGTCTTCATATAGAGGACTATCATTATTCATTATTAATAATGCAGAACTAAAGGTAAACTGAGCAGTTTGTTATTTCAAACTGGTAGCCCTCCTTATGATTCAGTACTCATGAAGTAGCTCTCAGGTTCAAAAAGGTTGATGACCCCTGGCTTACAGCATGCACACCATTGTGAATATGTCTAGTTTTATTTTAAATTTAATTATGGTTAAGATTTTTACATGTTTTACATCCACCTTGAGCATTACCCGATTACTCGACTAATCAAAACAAAAATAATCGATGATTAATCGACTATTAAAATAATCCTTTGTGGCGGCCCTAGTTCACGAGATTTAACAAACTGTAGCCAGAAATGCACTAACTGTATTGTTGGAGCCCTTCTGCTGTGAATCCACAATGACTTCAGCAGGATGGACTTAAAATATTTACGAAAAATTGTTCCATCATCAACTTTGTTTCGGTCGAAGTAATGATTCAAATGTGCATTAAACTCAGCTTTAAAGTCAGCTGGGTGCTTTTAATTCTGCTTTATCTCAAATAAAAAGCAAAACTTTTCATTTTCGGCTGGTTATCTTAAATTCAGACACTGTTTTGTGTGTCTTAAAGAAATTAGTTCTGAGAAAACGGGTCCCCACCATAGACTGTAAAAACAATTATTGTTTTATATACAGTCTATGGTCCCCACAGGTGCAACATCACAGCTGCAGCAGGGCGACCTGTGAGTGCTGGAAACAACATTTCACAAACAATGACGCCTGCATACAGCAGTCCGACTGAACATTAACAAGAGCCGTCAAAAACACACAACAATAAGACACAGAGGAACACAAAACACTCACAAATTACAGGTAAAAGACGAGCTAGCTACAAGCTAATATTAGCTGCGGTGCACAAGGTCAATCCCGGACACGCAAACCCACTACAAACTGGGTCTAAATGCGGAGCCGAATCACCCAGAACCCGAAGTCCAACCCGAAACACTCACCGCGTTCCTGCCCGTCATCCTGCAGAGCGCGTTAGAGATGATACTCAACATAGTCTTCATGCTGACCCGCAACGATCGGCTCTGCGAGGATTTGAAATGTTGGTGTCCGCGCGGGAAACGAGTCCGGGAAGAAAACTGGAGCACCCAACATTGGTTCCGCAGAGACTTTAGCGTGTACGTTTACGCAGCTTAAACCTCAAAACTTTATGAACATTTTCATTTCAAAGACAATGCAAACAGTTAAAACTGAAAAAAAAGAAAAATAAAAAAAAGGCTGTAGTTAAATGCAACAAAATAGTTTCACCAATACATTTTCACTGGAAATTGTTGTTTGTTTATTAATGACGTTTCCCTATTATTTTAGCTATTGTTGCTATTATTAATAGTACTATGCACTATGTGCCATATTCCATGCACTTGACTGTTGGTACGTTTGAAACAAATTTAAATATATAATGATTATTTGCATTTTTGTTATCCACTTCCCAAACATACATATATAGTTGTAGGTCTTATATGTTTCTTTTAATGTGACACTGATATTTAAAAAGCAAATTCTGCCTTTGAGTTAACTTAAAGCAAAAAAATAATTGAGATATATGTATATATATTTTATTTTTTTAAAGCAAAAAAAAAAAATGAGCCTCCCACCTTTGGTACCACCATAGAATAAATACAAGAAAATGTGCGTAGAAGCAGTAGTGTGGTATAAAAATGTAACATACAAACTGCATTGTTGTAACATGATGCTGCAAAGATAAAAAGAAAGCATGGAAAGCAGCCATCTTGATCCTGTGTCAGACACAGCAGTGTAAACATACTGGGCAAAAAAAAGAGGTCCAACAAAGTGACTTTCTTTGTATAAAAGCATATTAAGTGCAGTAATTTTCCTTGGTTGAGAGAATCTTGGCAGATCATCAGGGGTGCACAGTTTGGTTCAAGTGTCTCTTTCCATCCAGGTACAGCATCGACTCTGAGAGACGCACAAACACAGTCAGTCTCTGCTTTTCCTGCTAACAGTCCTCAGTGTGCTGCTACTCACCTCCATAAGTCTTGGGAACGATGTTGGGAACGTCGGCGTCTGAGGCGAAGGTGTAGTGGAAGATGTTGGTGGTGCTGTGCTGACGCGTGAGAGGGTCAAACACCTCGCTGTGAACTCTGACCTGGATGTACTGATCCTGAGTGTAACACACCTGAGACACAAACAGCAGATGTGTTAACAGACACTACTACTTACCTTCTACTGACGACACACCGGTCATCTCTTCTCCCAAAGTAACGCTCTCTATCTTATAACTCCCACATCAGAACATCACGCGCCCTTTCACACTTGATGGCTATCCGACAGCGGACAGACATAGAGCCGCGAACGCCTCAGCTCTGCAGTGAGACTAGTTTGGATCTCCCTAAACATTGAAGGGAAATGGACAGCTACAAGGTTATCTACATTTATTAATCATCCATACGTCACGGATATGCTGCTGTTGGGAATTTATCAACCCTCAAACGGTCCAAAGATAAACTGAGGCAAATGCCAACGTGGATCCAGCAGGTGATCCCTGCACACAAACCCTGGTAGTACACCTGTTGGAGGCTGCATGGTTAAAGGAAATCCATGTCTGAGTCCAGAACATGAAGGAAATCAGAGCATTCTTCAGCCTTTATTCCACTGTTTGGAGATTCCTCAAAGATTGTCGGAGAGGCACCAGAGAGATGTGATCGATTTCTCTTTCTGTTGGCCAGGATAATGAAAAGATCTGCATTTCCTTTTTTTTCTTTTTTTTTCTTTTAACTTGTCCTGTCCAACAGCTGAGCCAACAGATGTGGGCTGAGAGCTTCTTGTGTTGGTCAGATTTTACTGTCACAACAGGGATTTATTGAGTATAAACTCAAGATCTGCATTTTCTGACTAAAGGATGGTATCTCACAGTTGATATTGAACATTTGTTAGCAGTTCACTTCTGCAGTAATTTGACATTGAGGTTGTGATGCTGTTAGCAGGATGCTCCAACAGAGAACAGACAGGTTAATAAAGTACTGATCAAAAAGGAAATATGAGGATCTCTATGTTTGACTAAATAAGGAATTCACACGTGAATATCACAATCAGTAAATCTCCTCTTTAAAGCCATGAATCCAATCAATAGATCAGGAGTGTCGAACTCAATCAAACAAGGAGCCAAAATCCCAAACACACCTTAGGTCACGGACTGAACAGGATAAACATTTATTAAACACACTAAAACTACATTTATAAAACTGTAACTGTAGCGCTGAATCACGTGACACGGAATGATTGAACAGCAGAGCGTGCTGCGTCGGACATTTAATGACTGCGCACACACTTCATTCAGCAAACACCGGTGAGACACAAACTTTGGTAGAGCGTGTGTAAAGCATGCCTACCTGCTCGCGTTTGTCATTCATCTATAGAAGAGGCAGCCGGTAAGAAAAGACTTTGTCCGAACATTAGAAGAGCTGCACTCTTTTGTTTCCTGTTTGTTTGGTGTGGCAGTGGGGCGCGCTTTGAAATCGTGTGCACTTGAGGTACCAGTCGGACTTTTCAGTTTCATGCGAGCTGATGTTTAACCTGTAGGTGTGCACTGTAGCTTTGGTGAATTTGTGGTGTGGAGTTTCAGGTAAATGTTATTGGTCTTTGCTGATGATATTTTGGAGTAATTCTTGAAATAATATTAATTTGGTGTATGAACTTAAATAAAAATGAAGGGTTTGATTAATTAAATTGAATAAAAGTGTTATTAAATTAAAGTAAGAATTAACTTGAATAGAAATGTTATTAAATATGAATTCATTGAGCATGCATTTTAATTCAGTAATATAAATGAATTTATTGTTAAAGTGGGGCACTTAAAATTATATAAATTATTGATTAAAGTTGTTTGTTTCTGTTGTGTGATAGAATTTGACATTGTAAATATTTATTCATATTATTATGTGTATTTTTAAGCTTTTTACCTATTCACTGCTCACTAACAAAAATGGAAAAATAAATAAAGATTGGAAAAGTTGCAGTCTGAGTAAATCAGCCCTCTCCTTTGGATACTCAGCCCTTTTTCAAGTGTGGGAAAAGCGCACAAAATTTGGAAACACTTGACAGTAACTTTTTAATATAATTATGAACTAGATATATAGCATTACCTGTGATAATGCTAGTGTGAAAACTTTAAGCTGAATTTGTCCGCTGAAGATTCTAGTGCCGATGGCTGAAGATGCTGAAATTGATAGATGAAAACGCTGAAGCTGATAGCCAGCTAAAATATTAGCTAAATGCCAAATTAGCCTAAAGTTTAAAAAAAAAAACCTAGGTTTGCCAAAAATGCTAGCATGTAGCTGAAAAAAATAGGAAAATTCCAAAACAGCCTAAAAAAGCCTAAATTAGCCAAAACAGCTAGCATGTAGCTGAATTATTAGCCAAAAATAGCCTAAAAAATCTTAGTAAATGCCAAAATAGTCCAAATATCTAGCAGAATGTTATTTTTATAAACTTTAAAACTGTACCTTTTTAACATAATTATGAATAATAAAAAGGCAGGAATATTATTCCAGAATAATCAACTTAAACCTTAAATAACTTTCAATATTTTACTCTCCATAAAAATATATTTTGTCAAAATGATACAAGTTAGAAATGATTGCAAGATAACATCCGGTCATTAATAACAATAAAATAAAATGATCTGGAGGGCCGGATCCGGCTCCCGGGCCTTGACTTTGACATGTGTGCAATAGATGATGGAACAGGCGTGTTTGCAGGCTGGTGTCTTCTTCAGGACACCAGCTTCTGCAGTGATGTGCATGTCAGCTTAGTGCCGTCAGAAACGACAGAGGAAAGTGAGCAGGCAGCTGTTTGTGTGGATGGATGTAATCGCAGTGTCTGTCGCTCTCTGACCTGTGAGGACAGCAGCAGCAGGGAGCCGATCTCCACAGGTTTCTGGAAGAGGATGTCGTCCACAGCCACCAGAGTCGGGCGACGGCCTCTGTAACAACAAACCATCGTTAAACGGTCAGACGGGCTTCATTGCAGACATCCGTCTCGGTGTGAACTCACGCGTAGGAGCAGGCGTTGGCCCAGCCCAGCTCGTAGGCCTTCCTCATCAGAAAACCTCCAAAAATCCTGTTGAAGATGTTCCTCTCCTGCTCACAGCACAAAGAAGGACAGTTGCTGACGCAGTCCAAAAGTGAACTGTTCTCTTCTGTTCTATAGTCTCACCTGAGGGTGGCAGATCTCCAGACCCTTCAGCTTGGCGTCTTCCATCCAGACGGAGTTTGGAGGCAGGAGTCGGCTGCGGAAACTGACTGTGCTGAAAGAGAAGAAGACAAACGCAGCTTAGAGGATGGAGGAGGGAGAGGAGGAGAAGATTAAGGAAACAACAGATCAGACAAAAGAAGAAATGAATAAAGATGGTGAGGTAATAAAAGAACGGAAAAGATTTTGAGAAAATGCGGAAAGAAAAAAAAAGGAAATGAATGGGGAAAATAAAGAGCAACAAAAGGGAAGTTCAGGTAGGAAGAAAAGAGAAAAGAAGGAAGAAGAGAGAGTTCAAAGAGAAGCAAAAATAAAAAGAATTAAAGCAAATGAAGAGAAAAATACAGTATGGAGGAAGAGGAAAAGAAGAAAGAAAAGAAAGAAGTAAATAAGACAGAAATCAGCAGGAAATCAAAAAAGGATGAAAAATAAAGGAAAATAAAGACAATATAAGAAGAAGGAAACGAAATGAATAGAATCAGAAGAAAAAGGAAAAAGAGAAAGAAAATGATAAGTAAGGAAAAATAATATTAAAAGGAAGAAGAAGAGCAGAACTGAAAACAAAAATAATGAAGATGGGAGGAAGAACGGCTGTGAAACATCTCTGGACGTTTGTGATGAAGAATGTAAGCAGATCTGAAAGATTTACAATCATTTGGCAAATTTCAGAGGCAAAAAAGACTTGAGTTTAACACGTGTTCATGTAAAAACCCACAAAATCCGTCTGTGAGTCTTGAACCAAAAGTTTGCAGCTTTTCTCTCAGTTTTATCAAATTTAAATGTAAAGAAAGAGACACAAACCAACCAAAAGCACACGTTTGTTTGGAACAAAGCCCTACTTGGTGTCCAGAGTGTTGAGGAACAAACTGTGGACGATCTTCCTCTCCTCGTCTGTGGGGGCGACCTTCAGCAGCGACGCCGTGCTCAGCTCCACTCGCCTCACCTTATTGGCTGTAAATGCAGAGGAGGGAGGACACCTGAAACTAACTGAAACGCTCGCCTCTTAACCTTCATCGCCGCGATTTACCTTCTCCTTCCTGCAGGAGCTTCTCCTCTTCAGGGCCCTCAGGAATCAGAGGATTTACAAACGCTGCCCTAACATCAGGAAATAAACCCAACAGATGTTGTTGTGACTTTTTCAGGAGAAATAGAACACGTTAAAGTAGAACCAAACCATGCAGATGCTTCAGGAGGACATCTGGGCATTAAGGGGTTAAAAAAATGTCCAGGATGTTTGAGTCTACAATTCCAGTATCCAGAACCCTGAAAATTTCCCAGAAGTCTCTATTAAAAACTATTGCGCATCGATGCTCACTAGATTGACGAATATAGACCACAATGCATTGCGTTTGGACACTTTTTCATTTGAAAAAAATATATGTACATTTAGTTTTATAAACAAGTCAAGTTTTGATCATCAGAACAAATAAATTATCTTCATAAAATGTTCAAGTTTATCAGGTTTTTCCTTCTGCAAACAGGTGATGTCATTTTTGCTGTTTAAGAAAACGTTACTCATCTAAAAAACTTACCCTTTTAGAATGGCTTTTAATGCTCAGTAGGTGGTGGCATTTTATTTTTGTTTACTTGTTTTATTGCACTCTTAGTCATCTTCTATGTATTTTATTGCTGACTGCCTTTTGTAATTTTATTCTGGTTTTAATTAAGTTCTTAATTTGCCTAATTTAACTTTTTTTTTAATTCTGTCTGTCTTTTATTGTGAAGCTCTTTGGTACCCCTAAAGGAGTCGTAAAGTGGCAAATAAATAAAGCTTCATTCATTCAAAGTAGTGAACATGGTGTCCGAAATGCACTAAAACCCAGAGCACTAGATGGTCTCACACTGATACTTTTAGGGGTTTTTAGAGGAGATAGCTATAGGCTCCTCCCACTAACAGCTTAGACTTTACTACCCTAAAATTTCTTGTCTCACAAAATCATTTTTTAAAGGGATGTTTCTGTATTTTATCGCTGCTGTGGCTCCTTAAGGTCAAATTGTCAAATAGTTTTTACTGATACTGAATCCTATCCTCCAAAATCACAATAAAAACCTCAATATCTGAGCTTAGTTATCCTGTAGAGATAAGAATCAATAGTTCTCAGAAGATTCTCAGAATTCTCAGAAAATTAGGAAACTTCATCAAAATTTTCATTTAAAGTTTTCCATAAATGTTTATCCTGTTCCTCCTACGACCTTAGTTGTGTTTTGGATATTGGCTCCTTGTGTGATTGAGTTTGACACCCCTGAATTAAAATATCAAAGTTGTACAGTTGGAGACAAATATCTTATAGATCTTTTTATTGTGTAAAAGAAAAAGATTAGGTTGATGTAAAATAAAAGCTTGATTTGAAATCCGTCACCTCTTGTTCTGCGGGTCTCGAGCCACCATGACAAATGTAGCGTCCAGGATGGGGGCGTACGCTCCGTTCATAAACTGCAGAAAAACACAAACCAGACACATTCAGCTGATGTTCATGTCTCTCTGGCTCCCTCTACCTGAGGAGGAGCATCTACCTGAGACGTACACATCTACCTGAGACGTAAACATCTACCTGAGACATGTGCATCTTAGCTTCAATGGACGTCTTGCCCACCCACGACACGTGACCTGTGAACTTGATGTCGCAGTCCGGATAGATGATGTGCTGCCTCATGTCTGAGAACAAACAAAGACCTCAAACAAAAAACAAACAAAGACAGTGAGCTCATGTTTGACTCACCGATCTTGTCCACCAGGGCGGTGACGATGGACAGAGGAGACCTCTTCAAAGCCGGGTTGTAAGTGTGAGAGTAAGAGATGAGTACTGAGGATGAGGAGGATGTTAGCGTGTCACAGAGTGAAGCTCCATCTCTGATCTGATCAGCTGATACCTGCTAAACTGTCCAGGTCCTCCAGGATTCTGCCAAACCTGAGATGAGAAACCAGAGCAGATAGGATGGAGTCCATGGAACCACGTTTGTTCAGAGATGTTCAGAATTAACATGTCACTATTTTCAATTAAAAAGAAGATAAGTTGTGTTTCTTAAATGAATCTAGTCCTTTTTTCAGTCTGGGTTTATAAACCCAGTTTTATACAAACAGAGATCCAACATGCTGTGAAATGGTCAAAACCAGCTGTACTTTAGTGTCCCTCTGCAGCCACCGTCCTGTCTTCAGGGGATCTAGGAAGAGTGTGCAGGACTTTTCTACTGTGCTGATGTCACTGCACTTCTGCCTGGCATTTTTGATGTTCATTTCAAAGTTGTTTTTATATTAAACTAAAGACCCACCTCAATGAAAATGGTGATTTTTGGTAAATGTATCTGATGATGGAGGACATGTATAAAGAAAATTAGGATTAAAACAGTCTGATTTTTTTTATTCAAATTGTTGTGAATCAGAAGCCAATGGAAAATGATCATATATAAACTGGTCAGGCAACAAGCGCTGCAGCGCACCATTCTGATGCATCCACTTGTAGATAAACAGATCCATGAACGTCTTTGTCTTCCTGGAATCCGGATCTAAACTGTACGTCTGGATCGTTCTGATTTCGCTCGCCGTTTTGTTGCAGCGTTAATGCTAGGTTGTGAGGGGCTGTAAGCTAGCAGGAGAGAGTGTAAACAGATGGGTGATGGGAAGTGGGGCGGGGTTGTTCCACCCACAACTCGGACATGAATTTCTAATAAACTCCTGCTGCTCTGCAGAAACTAGGTCTTAAAAACCGAAACAGGTTTTTGGTTTTGCCTAAAATGGCCACAATGGTATTTAAAAGTCCACTGGGAACACTTTGAAAATAAATCAAAAGATGATCAGAGTGGGGCTTTTGATGATTTATGCATATTCTGATATTTATTCATACTTCATCTGAATTTTGTTTGGTTGTCGTTGACTTTAGGTAGTGAGGAGGGGGTCGTGGCGTGTGCTGACCTGACGGTGTTGTGGAAGGTCAGGTACTTCTCCCGGAGCTGCGGCTCAGAGCCCAGAGGCAGGTGAACCTCCTGCCGGCTGTCCTTCATCGTTTTGCCTGGAAGGTTGCTTTGAGACTTGGCGAGCATGGACGACAGCGAGGCGCGCTCCGCCATGGCCTGCTGGTGGTCGCTGAGAGCAACAGCAAAGCTTTACTATCCCACTCTGTGCACACAGGCTCCTCCAACTCTTTCTCAATCAGATTTATAAAGACTGATTTTTTTAAACATAATTTTAGACAATTATGAATAGAAATGAAATCTTCATGCATTACTGGGTCAGTACCTCCAGTTGGTCGAAGCTCCAACGATTTCCCTCAGCTTATCTCGCACTGAAACACAGGGAGGACACAGTCACACGCTTCATCAGCAGCAGAACCGAGCCGGCTCCAGACGACACACGATACCAAACACCAAGAAAGGGAGCAGAAAAGAGTCCAGCTTCAGCGCTGCAGGCGAGAAGTGGGACAGATACGACACGAGCAGCAGCTCACATGCAGAGGTGAACCTACAGCCAATGAGAAGGGAGAGACAGGGAGGTGCAGACAGGTTTGTTGTGGTTTACCAACACACCGTTTGACACGTGTAACGGAGGACTTCCTGTGGAGACAAACACAGGTTAAAACCACTGAACACACTCCTGCCGACACTCAAAACAATCAGCACTCGACAGGATTACAGCATACTTGAGAAACTGAGTTTAAATCTCAATTTTAAAATTAAGATATTAATTACATCAGGGGTGTCAAACTCAATTGCACAGGGGGCAAAATCCAAAACACAACTCAGAACAGGATAAACATTTATTGAACACTCTAAAACTATGTTTTTAAATCTTTAAAACAATAACTGTTTAACGTTTTTATGAATTAAATATAAAGCATTACTTGTGATAATGCTAGTGTGAATGCTGTAAGCTGAATTTGTCCAATGAAGATGCTGAAATTGATAGATAAAAACGCT
>NC_050531.1:25877534-25878078 GCF_002922805.2 Oryzias melastigma | reverse complement strand
ACACAGAAAGGTCCCAGCCGGGATTTGAACCGGGGCCTTCTCGCTGTGAGGCGAGAGCGCTAACCACTGCGCCACCGTGCAGCCCGTGAAAATTAACTAAACTCCTAATTAGCCAAAAAATGTTAGTAAATGCCAAAACTGTCAAAAGCTAGCAGAATACCAATTTTTAAAACTTTAAAACTGTAACTTTTTTATCATAATTATGAATAATAAAAAGTCAGGAATATTATTCCAGAATAAATCAACTTAAACCTTAAATAACTTTCAATATTTTACTCTCTATAAAAATATATTTTGTCAAAATTATACAAGTTAGAAATGAGCACAAGATAACATCGGGTCATTAATAGGAATAAAATGATCTAGAGGGCCGCACAGAATTATCCAGAGGGCCGGATCCGGCCCCCGGGCCTTGACTTTGACACATGTGGATTAAATCAATCGGTTTCCTCCTGATTTCTTTGTTTATAGCTGTGATTCGTAGGACTGATGGAAATAATGAGGACTTAAATCTCAAACTGCCTTGGTTCTGTATTCCCTTCTG
>NC_050531.1:25814118-25877361 GCF_002922805.2 Oryzias melastigma | reverse complement strand
AACATATATTTTGTCAGAATTATACAAGTTAGAAATGAGCACAAGATAACATCGGGTCATTAATAGGAATAAAATGATCTAGAGGGCCGCACAGAATTATCCAGAGGGCCGGATCCGGCCCCCGGGCCTTGACTTTGACACATGTGGATTAAATCAATCGGTTTCCTCCTGATTTCTTTGTTTATAGCTGTGATTCGTAGGAATGATGGAAATAATGAGGACTTAAATCTCAAACTGCCTTGGTTCTGTATTCCCTTCCTATGGAGAAATGAAGAAACTGTTAGGTTCTGGCCTCAAAGCTGTGAGGACATCAATCAGAGCTTCCTGATTCATGCTCCTGCTGTGTGTGCAGCTGTGGAACGGAGATCTGTGTTATCAGACAGAGGCCTGGTGGAGCCTGAGCGTCCGGAGAGTCTGACCATCCAGCTCTGAGTCTGAACCGGGTTAAAGACGGCACCAGTGGAGCTCAGGTTACAGATTCACCATGGCAACGGGTCAACAAAGAACACCGCTGCCGTCCAACATGAGGGAGCTGAACAGGAAGAGCAAGACTTCAGCTTTGTGATGAAGATGAGGGGATTGCGCTGTGGCTTCACAGGGACGGAATCAACGAGAAGGTGACGTCAGATAACCTTCAGAGATGAGAAGAACTGTTGAACTCTTTTGATGATATTAAAAACTCTAAATGATCAAATCCGTTTCTTATTTAAGACTGAAGGAAACAGTGACAGCTACGGTTCTCTGTGCAGAGGGACTGCACCACATATACGGGGGTTCATTCTGAGATGAAGATCAGAACAATACCTGGTTCCACTTTGGGGTTTTGTGATGGTGATCATATGAGCTGTGTCAAAGCAAATCAATGTCTCCTTACACTTAAAGCAAGCAGTCTGCATGCAGGTTTATGAACATAGTCTTCCTCATTAACAGAGGGTGGTGATGAAGGTGTGTCCATTAAAGCAGACCAGGACATTATAAAACCCTGCAGACTGGAAATAATAATCATTTCTAGTGTAGTTCATACAAATACAATCTTCAAAATGTTTCATCTGATCAGAAGATGAAGTTCTGCTCAAATAACAAAGATAAATGAGAAGAATTCAGATTAGTGAGAAATTCTCCTTGTTTTGATATATGTCTGCATGAACCTTCTGATCATCAACACCATCCATGACAACACGCTTCAATATAACTGAAGTGATGACAGCTCCAGACTCAACATGGAGGAGACGTCGGGTTAACCAGCTCCTAAACCAGGTTAGCTTCACAGCTGTCACCTCAGGCTGAACAAATCCTGCATCTGAAATGGTTTCGCTGAAGTTCAGGACATTGACTGTATGTGAGAACTGGACAGAACGTAGTAAGTTTCCACTAAGTCTTCCTTAAATGAGGCTCTGACAGGATGAACCTAAACCTGCAGCTTAAACCCCTGGACCTTGTTTGTGTGACATCTAGTGGCATAAACTGAGAACTGCAACATGAAGTTTCCCATCAAATGAATCAGGAATTATCTGGGATTTCATACCGTCGGCCATGGTGGGCGTCTTTCCATGTTTGGCGGCAACACCGGAGCAGAGCGACCTGCTCGTCAGCGGTAACCGTAGCAACAGGAACCTGCAGGGAAAGACAACAGACTTAAACATCAATGAGTCCGGCAGATTCATGTTAGTCATACAATCCTGCAGCCATGTGGTTCAGTTCATCCAGGAGTTTGTGTGTCACTGTTTTTGAAATCAAACATTATGAGACCTTACTATCAAACGAGAGACATCAGCATAAATTCAGATACATTTCATCTTCAATGTTCTCACTGATGGACGCAGGTTTCTGCCCAGAGTCTCTCCATCCATGGATCCGTTGATCCTTTCCTTAAACTCCTATTTCCATCTTTGTTTGATCTATTTGATCAATTATGATTATCCTGTTCTAGCCTAACTTAGTTTCTGCAGAGCAGCAGTATTTTTCACCTCTGAATTGTGGCTGTGGAGTAAGCCTGCCCTCATTTCCTATCATCCCCTTATTTACACGTTCTCCCGCTAGCTTAAAGCCCCTCTCAACCCCAACCTAACATTACTGGCGCACCTAAAATGACAAGATTTATTGCAGCTAGAGCTGCCACGATTAGACGACTAATTGATGACCTATTAAAATAGTCAACGTCTAATTTAATAGTTGATTAGTCTTTGCTTTATATTATATGGAGTTGGAAGTTATAATAGCTTTCTGTTGGAGTTTAGCTTAAATTTCAGCTACATTCTTTCATTCATTCATTCATCTTCTTGTCCGCTTCGTCCCTTCCGGGGTCGCAGCGGTGCCGGTGTAGGTACCACATCTACTCGGGGTGTCAGAACGGCTCGGGGGTCTGTGACTAGTGATGACGTCACACTACGGAAACCCCACTGAGACAAACTACTTAGCAGTTGAGATGTGCTCGGGCGCTTCATGCTCGGGTTCGCGTTTTCACGGGTTGCTCGGGTTCAACAAATTGTATTCATTTTTGCTGATGAAAATGCATTTTGGCCACACGGAATATCTCCAGCCAAAATGACATAGCTACATGTCCGCACTATACGAGTCCTTTCTGCTCGGGTTCTATTCATTTGTTTTCATTATACGTTGGACTGAATGTCTGTTTCAGCTATTTTTATCTAAAAAAAAATTGATAACTCTAATCATAGGCAGCAACCTCCAGCCTTAAACATTAATTTAAACTTCACACTGACTTACAGAACCTTATCACTGATTTAAAAGGTATGATTGCAGTTATATTTCCTTTCTAAACATGTTTAAAATAATAAATAAAATCGATTTACAAAAAAAGAGCACACTTCTCTTGGTTTGTCCATTGTTTAATTATTCAAGTCTTATTAAAACAAACAAAAAACCTTGAAAAATTAGTTAAATTCAAATCGGTGTAGAGCCAATCAAACATTGAGACGTCATCACAGCCAATCAAACATCGAGACGTCATCAGTTGTCGCAGGCCCCCGAGCCGTTCTGACACCCCGAGTAGATGTGGTACCTACACCGGAGCCTAACTCGGCTACTGATGGGCGACGGCGGAGTTCACCCTGGACAGGTCGTCAGTCTGTCGCATGGCCTCAATCACACACACATGCACTCTCACTTTCACACTTTGTTAGGGGCAATTTAGAGTAACCAATTAACCTAGCAATTTTGGCTAATTTACTATTTTTTCAGTCTTTTAAGCTGATTTGGAGTTAAGCAAATATTTCAGCTACATGCTAGCTGTTTTGTCTAACTTAGGCCTTTTTTCAGTTTTTTTGGGGGGGGGGGGGTAATTTGGTATTTAACTAATCTAACTTAACTTCAGTGTTTTCAACTATCAATTTCAGCATCTTGAAGATTCAGCAACCAAATTCAGCTTACAGCATTCACAGGTAATGCTATATATCTAGTTTTTAGTTAGTTTAAAGCTACTGATGGTTAAGATGTGTTTTACATCCAGTTTGCTCATGACCCGATTAGTCGACTAATCTGAATAAATAATCGGGGATTAGTCGACTATTGAATTAATCATTTGTGGCAGCACTAACTGCAGCTGCAGTTTTGATCCGGATACCAACTTTTTTCTTCTTCTTTCAAACTTCTTCCAGTTCAACTGTTCATTTGTATCACCTTCTTTCAGCTTAGACCGGTAACTTGAAGATGATTTTCTTCAGCTGTCATTCATTCTACAGGCATCTTCAGACAAGCTGAACATAGAGCGCGTGAGTGGACCTCCTGTCTCCTGTCTGGATGGTTATCTGGGTGAGTGTGCTGGTATGAGGCTGACACACCCTCAAAGCACACAGGCAGGGCCGGCTGACCCCTCCCAGGAGCCACCCTCTCCTTGAGGGCAGCTTTATGTCTGGTAACCACCGCAGGACTGAGAGAATAGTCCCAGCTTTGAACTCCAGTGAGTTAGCAGAGCAGTGAAGGTGTTAGCATGATGGCTATGATGACAGAAACGTGAACGTTAACCACACTGACCTCGCGGAGAGCATGGCGCCGGGCGGGAGACAAACCAGGCTGACGTTCCGTATCCAGAGGAGGTGCAAAGACACTTGGGAAAGACTAATAATCACCGGGGACTCCCCTCTCAGGACGGGACAGTGGCAAAAATCAGGCAAAACCTGACCGCTGAAGAGTCTGTACAAACTCCGCCCACCGGCGATGACGCAGCACGCGACTTTGAACTGTGGACTTTGCCCTGAGTAATGTCTGTCAGGCACGTCAGACGCCTTCCAAGGTTACCCAGTTTCACAGAAACACACAAAGACTTGAAGAGCACTCATCTAAGCAGAAAAAAAGAAAAGTCATATTTTTGATCCAGTCTGACCAGACCAGTTATGATTAATAATCTCCATAACTGACCAACAGGGGCGCCGAAAAAGGGGAGGGGGGGCGGGGGGGGTCTGATTCTAGGGGCCCAGACTGAGGGAGGCCCACAAAGCCCTCTAATGCCAGTTTGCTTCTGTGTTAGGGGCCCTCTAAAAATGTATATAAAAATCTGTAGCAGTGCCCCTGCTGACCAACACATTACATAAAAGAATGCTTGGTACTGAGAGTCACATTAGGAATCTGAAACTGATAGAAGCCTCCAGATGAACCAACATTGAAGTGTCAGGGATAGACACAGTATAGATCACATGTGACAAAGTCCAGGCCCGGGGACCACGGCCCTCTGGACAAGTCTATCTAGCCCTCCAGATCATTTTATTGCTAATGTTAAAACGTTTTTAAAATTTAGTTTTTATGTGTACAAAAAAGTGGAAACTTACTGCAACAACTACACACACATTCATGGATGGTGACAAAAGAGGAAGCCACAAGCAGTGTGAGTTTATAGCAGCATAACCATGGCTCAGGGTCAACTTTAGCTTTAACTTTCAGTTTATCCTAAAGGAAACTCTGAAATCTAAAAGAGAACATGTTTTAAGGAGTAGTTCTTAATTTAGATAATATCCTGAGTTGTAAGAAATCCACTTCTGTGTTTAGCACAACTAATTTTCTTGAACTTTAGCAGAGTTAATATACACTGTTGTACGTGCTGCTTAAGTCATTAACTCCAAACAAAAAGTAACCTGTCAGGCTGGGACGTTTTCTATGGCAAGCTGATTTCCAGATGAAATCATTATTGTACGACATGTTTCTAGAATTTCATTTATTATCATCAAAATTACAGGGGGACCAGATTTTTTATATATATATATATATATATATGTATATATATTGTATATGTTTTTGTGCGTTCTGTTGTACTCTGTTAATGTATTGTTCCTGTTATATTTACAAATATCTTAAACAATCAGATTTCGCAAAGATTAACAGACAGGTTTCAGGACATTGTTATTCATGCTTTAACAAATTGTGGATTGTGTAAATTATATTACTCATTTATTTGCACTATTTTTATATTTTAAAGTCAAAACTAGAACAGTTTTAACTAACCATAAATAAGCCACAGCTAAAATGTAAATGTGTGTTTTTTTTGTATAAATCATACAGGTTTCATTTGTACAATTCTTTTCTTAGACACTGACACAAGGGGATTTACAGAAACAGAATAAGAAAGGCCACGTGTCTTCTCGGGTTGCATAGTGGTGTAGTGGTTAGCGCTGTCACCGCACTGTGAGAAGGCTGTGGTTCAAATCCCAGCTCAGCCTTTCTGTGTGCATGTGTGAGTTTTCTCCAGCCCAGCACAGACATCATTTCTCAATTTGACCTACATGTGGAAATACCTGCATGTCCACCAAAGTTCAATAGTTTATATACAAACATTTTGTATTAAATATAAAAGGTTTGTTTATTAAGAACTAGGGAAGTTAACAAGCAATTCAAAACATGTATTAGAAATAACATGTCTTTAAAATTAGACCTTTAATAAAGCAATTTGAAAAAAAAGTGAAACTTGTCTTTAAAAATATAGCCAAAGGCAGAAGGTCTGTTGTGTATTTGTAAAAGATTGTTTATGGTTTCCTCTGCTGGAAAACGTCTGTAGAGTTTCAAAGAAACATATTAACTTATAGAAAATAAAAGCTGTGATTAATGGCTGTATTCTTCCACACGTTTTCCAGACTCTTTTACCTGCAGGGGTCTGTTGTTTTCTGTCCCAAAAAGAAAAGAAAACAGTCAGTCCAACCCCACCTCACAGGCTTTGAGAGTTGGAAAATTCCACCGATTTTGCTAAAGTCACTGCTATCATTGTTCTGACTTCCGACCTTCTCTTATTGCTGCTCAGTTGTTAAATTTCGTAGTATAATTGCGGATTCAAGAGTAATAGTCTTAAAAGAAAGTTTCTTCAACTGTCAAGTTTTTCCAAAACACATATCCAATGTCACTGCGCACCAGGACTTCTGATTGGATAGAAAGTAACCACAGGGTGTCGCTGATTCGTCACAGACCTGAGAACTGTGGGAGCTGGCCAATAGGATTCGAGCGCGAGCCGGGTGTATAAATACAGGCATAAACAAAGAGAGGGAGTTAAACGGCAGTGACCCAGCCGAGGGTGATCGGAGCTGAATGATCTTGTCCCGACAAACGCGTCCGGACCAGAGGCTGACTGTGGGGATAAAGCCACTCTGACGCGAATGAAGAAACTTCTCATCTTCCAGTTCACATACAGAGGACTTTTGACGAAAGGAAAAAAGGGGAAAAGAAGAAAATGGAGTATAAATTACGAAAAGCGGAACCCAAGGACGTGCCAGACATATTACGACTCGTGAAGGTATGTAGGTCAACTAGCAAAAACGATAGGAAGTGAGCGCGCGCGCGCTTTGTTAGCCGGCTTTGAGACGTGACGTCGACGAAAAAAGAAGCTAACCATTAAAGGAAAGAATGTCCGACACCTGATGGTGTGACGAGAGGAAGTTTAACAGGATGCCAGGCCCGGGGCTCGGGCCGGCGGCCTTTGTTTTGCGGCCAGACTGCCGGTGACCGAGTTGACTTCCGCCTCTCCATATATGGCGCTTCCGCCTTCTGCTTATGCAGGCTGACCTAGCAGAAATGCTATTATGGTTGTGTAACGGGCCGACCTGACACAAATGCACACATTTGACACAGTAACGCAAGTATTGACATATACTTACATACGTCACAAATGGAGCAAAAACAACAGACGGTAGCTTAAAGATAAAAGCTCATTTGGATATGATTATCTATGTGAATACTTTAATTGCTCATAGAACTGTCAGACCGCAGTTTAATAGTCTGCTAAGCACATAAAATGCTGTATAAACTAAGATAAATAGGTTTCTTTATGACCAGGCAACTGTCTGATAATAAACCAGTATCTGAAAACAAACTTTAATTTAGTGGTCATTCGTCAGTGAGAGATATTTTGAGTTTGTCATCTGTAAAACTCCTGAGCCTTGTTTTTTTTTTCCTCAAAAAAAGTCTCAGAATGTTTTTATCAACGTTGGTGGCTCTGCTCTCGTTCCAGGAGCTTGCTAAATACGAGGAGATGGAGCACCAGGTGGCGCTGACTGAGAAAGGTGAGTTTCCGACGGCGTCTGTCCGCACGCTGACAGGCCGTGTTTGATCAACGCTGCTTCTGTGCAGATCTCCTGGAGGATGGATTCGGTGAGACGCCGTTTTACCACTGCATCATCGCGGAAATCCAAGGAGAGAGCAGCAGTGAAGGTAGGAGTGAACGCTGGGCCGGCTTCCTGTTTGTTGACAGTAATAAGAGCCTTCAGCTGCTGCTGCGGTTTGGCTTTGAGTCAGATCACGTGTGGTCTGGCTGCAGAGCAGCCATCTGTGAAGGTTTCCTCACAGCAGAATGGTTGTTGAATGCTGTGTCCTCCTGCAGATCCTAAGGTGGTGGGTTTTGCCATGTACTACTTCACCTATGACCCCTGGGTTGGCAAGCAGCTCTACCTGGAGGAGTTCTTTGTGATGAACGAGTACAGAGGTGAGAGCGGTTCCTCCTGTCTTCCCGTGGTTCCTGAACGTCCCTGAACTCCTGTTTTGTCTCTTTAAGGACTGGGGATGGGCTCAGAGATCCTGCGACACCTCAGTGACGTGAGTTTGATTCCTGCTGCAGCAGCTCTCCTCATGAACTGTTGATCTTTAAGCTAACCTTCAGTTTTATGTAGTCAATACACTTGAACGTCTCCTTCTCTTGCTCCTGATCCAGCTGGCGATGAAGACGCGCTGCACCGGCATGATGTTTGTGGTGGCGGAGAACAACGCCCCGTCCATGCAGTTCTACAAGCGCCGCGGGGCGGAGGACCTGTCGCAGGAGGAGGGCTGGAGGCTCTTCAGGTTTGACAAGGACAGCCTCCTGAAGATGGCCACTCCAGCTGAGGAATGACAGGAGGTCCAGCGGGGCAGAGGAGGAGCAGGAGACCCGGGAGTTCCACCTCCACGCCCCTCTGCTCAGATGAAGGCTGGCAGAAGCTCAGCTGCAAAGCAGGCAGATGTTTCACTGTAATGGTTCTGGTGTGACACCTCACTCTGATTTCTGTTCTGATCTGAACTTTTCCACCAATAAAGGAATTATTGATCACAAGTTTGACTGAGTCCATATCAAAGAATATTAAACTGAAAACATTTGAGTCCAGAGTCTCTTCATGATCATGGAGCTCTGGGTCTCCTCAAACCTAGACCTGAGAACTTCAGCTCAGAAGAAGAGCTTTAAAAATAAAATATACTCAGACTTGACCTGAAGGATCCTTTTAGATCAGGGATCTGCAGCCTGTGATGCTAAAAGAGCCGTTTGAGTTTCATACAGGCCAAAACATCACTAATAAGCAGAAGATTACACTACATTTATGGTTTTGTTTGAAATAAGGCAACTCTATCAAATTTAGCTTTTAAGCTTTTACAATAGTCTGTATTTTTCTTTTATTTTTACAGCAGTACATTTGAATTCCTTTCAAAATAAAGCATCCTGTGTCAAATAAGATCCTCCTGCTTCAGTAGATTTACTTGTGTAGCTTTATCCTTTTTCTCCATTTACTTTTGAATATAAATGTGACAGTAATATAGAATGTAGTAGAAAAAAAAATAAACAGTAAAGTTTTATTTTTAAGAATTTGGCCTTTAAACAACAAAATCCAAAACACACCCTAAGTCACAGGCAAAACTGGATAAACATATATTGAGCACGCTAAAACTACGTTTTTAAAACCATATTTAACATGTTGATGAACTAGATATATAGCATTACCTGTGATAACACTAGTGTAAATGCTGTAAGCTGAATTTGGCTGCTGAAGATGCTATTGCTGATAGCTGAAGATGCTGAAATCGATAGTTGAAAACGCTGAAGCTGATAGCTAGCTAAAAATATTAGCTAAATGCTAAATAAGCCTAAAAAACCAAAAAACTTAGGTTAGCAAAAACAGCTAGCATGTTGCTGACAGAATAGCAAAACTCCAAAATATTCTTAAAAAACTGAAAAAAGCCTAAAGCAGCCAAAACAGCAAGTGTGTAAACATTAGTCTGGAAATGCTGAAATTGATAGCTGAAACCACTGAAACTAATGGCAGAAAACGATAGCCAGGTAAAATATTAAATTCCAAATTTTCCCAATTAGCCTAAACAGCTTACACAAAGCTGAAAAAAACAGCAAAGCTTTAAAACAGCCTAAAAAACTGAAAAATGCCTAAATTAGCCAAAACATCTAGTGTGTAAAAGATTTGCTTAACCCCAAAACAGAAAAAAATAAATAAATAAAAAAAACTCAAATAGCCGCAATGGATGTAACATCGGGCCATTAATAATAATAAAATAAAAATGATCTGGAGGGACGGATAGAATTACCCGGAGGGCCGGATTCGGCCCCCGGGCCTTGACTCTGACACATATGATCTAGACACTCGTTCAGAAGAAGATGATATTTGCTTCATTTTTATGAAATAATGAACTGCTGTTACAGTAGATTAACCATTTTATTATCAGTTTCGTTAGTTATCTGAAATAGTTTTATGTTATGAGTAGTGGAAAGGCCCACAAGTCCTCTTGATTTTGGTGTAATGTCAGAAGTAGGACAAAAAACAAGTAATTTTACCAATATTAGATAACCTCAGTTTAAAAATCTAACATAAGTAACAAAAACTAAATCATCTATTGTTTTATCAAATTATTAGGATTTTTCTTTAACGCCAAAGCGCCTATGGAGTTATAAAAGAACTACATGTCTGTAGAAAAAGTTATGAACAAAGTTCCTTTTTTTACCACAAATCTGTTGTAAACCAGATCCAAACTGCTGAATCAGAAATGCACAGAAGCCTTCTCCTTCACCTGCCCAGAAATGAGCAAACGTTCTTCTTTTCATGAGTGTTTGCAAAAGCTGATGACCAAACCTTTTGGAGTTACTCCTCTCAGCAGTTTGGTCTGATTACTCAGCAAATGCAAACAAACTGAACATTAAACCTGGAAAGCAGTGCAGCTCATCTTCACTGAGGTCAGATCAAGATTCATTCCACTGTTCTTGTTCTCACATTAAACCTTAGATTAGCCCGTTATCTTCAGATAAGGAAGAGATTTCTCAGGAGTCAGCGCCTTTCGTCTGCTCCAGATAAGACGGACAGGAAATCTTTGCTTTATGAAGTCTGTCTGGATCTTCTGCATATGTGAACCCATGGCTTCAATCTTAGAGAGCCAACAAGAATATTATCAGTTTGTATATGACGTCTGTTTCAAGTTAAATGAACTTGTTTTATAAATGAAAACATCTTAAAGACAACGGTAGAGTTCTTTGGATGAAAATGTCCCAAGTGTTGCATTTTTTCCTGTAACTGTCCCTCCAGGTGTTTGTGGAAGGTTACAGAGACGTCGGCTCTGTGCCACAGGTCGACCCTGCCGAGTGGAGCTTGTTTTTGTCTTCTTATCTTGGTTCAAGAACAGTCCAGAAGAAAAACCTGCTCCATAAAAGTGTTGAGCAACAGAGCGCAGAACTATAGAGGAAAAAAACAGAAAAGGAATTAACTTTAACCTATCAGAGCAGGAGGAGGACAATCCCATCAGAGGAGCACCTGGACCGCTGCACAGGAGGACGGAGTCCTTCAGAACCTGCAGGTTCTGGAGCTTCTGCCCTTTTACAATCTGGTTTGACCTCAATGTCACACTTCACTCATTTCATGGAGAGGTTTCTCAGTAAAACATCTTCTATCTCAGTAACAAAAAAACTCTAAATATTTCAATCCCTTCTCTCTGTGATGCATTTAGGCCAAACAAAACCATCAGACTTGTTTTTTCCCCCTAAGATTTCTTGTCATCAGTTACCAGCTCAAGAGAACGTTTCACTGAGAACCTCACTGTGATTTTATCTCCACAAGGACCCGTTATAAAACACAAAACTCATGAAAGATTACAGGAAAAGAATAGAATATTCTGCACCCCCATATATTTTTATGGAGAGTAAAATATTGAAAGTTATTTAAGGTTTAAGTTGATTTATTCTGGAATAATATTCCTGCCTTTTTATTATTCATAATTATGTTAAAAAGTTACAGTTCTAAAGTTTTAAAAATTGGCACTCTGATAGATTTTTGGACTATTTTGGCATTTACTAATATTTTTAGGCTATTTTGGCGTTGAGCTAATATTTCAGCTAACCTAGTTTTTTTTTTATATTTATGCTAATTATTCATTTAGCTCATATTCTAGCTAGTTATGGGCTTCAGTGTTTTAACTATCAATTTCAGCATCTGCAGCAGCCAAATTCAGCTTACAGCATTCACACTAGCATTATGTTAAAAAGTTACAGTTTTAAAGTTTTAAAAACTTAGTTTTAGAGTGTTGAATAAATGTTTATCCTGTTCGGTCCGTGACCTAAAGTGTGTTTTGGATTTTGGTCCCTTGTGTGATGGAGTTTGACACTCCTGTTGTGGTGGGAGATCCAGAGAACCTGAACGAGTCCTCCTCCTCTGATCACGTCAGATTGTCATGCATTTCTTTGATCTTCAGGTTTTTCAGAAGGCCTTTCAGAATAAAACTGATCTCCATTTGATTTGAATCAGATGATTTTTAAGATTTTATTGTTTGAACTAGTTAGTGTGCTAGTTAGTCTGTCTGGCTGCTGGCTCTAAACCGTGCACGTGTGGTGCTGTGCACGGCGTTCAGCTCTGCAAACTCACAGCAGCATCTGTCTGAAGGCTTCAGAGTTCCTGTTTGTGTTCTCGCTCTGTGAAGCAGCAGTGACAATAAATCAGCACAAAAATGGGGTTAAATCGACTTTATGAACATTTCTGAGGGATTAAAAAAAACATTAAATGACATTTATGAGACTTCTGGCCTGTTTCAGACAAAAACAAGCAGAAGATTCCCATGTAGGAGTGAAGGTGAGAGGAGCTGAAGTCTTCCATCCATCTTTACCCAGCTGCTGAAGGGTGAGGGCAGCGTTTACTCGCCATCAGAGTAAACAGCCTCACATGAGTGGGACGATTTTACAGTAGAAGCTGAAGCGCTTACAGGAAGTGAGAGGAAGAAGAAGCTGATTCTGTTGAACTGAACCACTTCCTGCTGCGTCTCTGTGACGGTTTCATTTAGTCAGAATTCACTTCATTTTGATGAGAAGAAACAAACTTCACAGACAAAACAGAGACAGGAAGTGAGTGTGCAGCATCATGACTCATGTCGAGCGCCCACTAAAACCAGCTGAGCATCAAAGTCCTTGTGTTGTGTTCACACGGCAAAAACAGGGCCCCTAAAAATAAGTCATTCTTAAAATTTGAAATATTTTCATAAAATAACCAGAATATCTGAAAAGTATTTAACATGTTCTTACCAAGGGTTGTTATCTGAAACAAAGATTATTTTCTATAAAAAAAACGTTCTTGTTACGATTATTCTTTAGCAGGACAGAAATAAGAATTTTTTTCTTGAAATCTGGGTCTTTTTACTTTCTTAAGATTCAGATTTTGCAGAGCCTTGACACAAAGCTGGAGGTTCTGGTGCTCCTCCTGAGGACAGAGGAGGAGAACTGCAGGGAATGTCTCCAAAAAGAAGATTAAGAGCAACGGAGGAGGAAGCTTCAGGAGACTTCAGGAATGATGTGAAGGTGAGGTCCTCCCAAACTGGACTGGTCCCGGCACCGGTGTGGGTTACTGGATCAGCTGCTCCCGTCATTCTCCCCTTTTTCTTTCTTCTCTGAACTCTTCAGCTGAGACGCAGAAACCAGAAGAGTTCAAGGAAAGCAAGAAAACACAAGAACTCACGGGAGAACCGGACTCACCTTCTTCTTACTGAACGGTGGATCCTTCCACAGCGTTTCCACGGCAACGCGTCCCTGTTCAGCCCAGGTGAGCGCCGAGTCCTGACCCATCTGAGGGAAACATGAACATCATGTCTGTTAATTTTGACATTCATAACACCGTTTTAGGAAACAAACCTTTCAGGGAAACAAATGTCTGCGGGAATTCTAAGGAGAATAAATATGTCAGATGGATGAAGGCACAGACATGACATGATGAACTCCATTCAGTTCTATGTTTTCAATATGCACAAATAAACAATATTTTAGCTACATTTGTTATAAACTGTCACCTCCACGGTTTCCCAGGAATCTGTTCCCTGGTCTGCTGCCCTCTGCTGGCCAGCAGGGGTCACTGCAGGCTGAGTCTCACTGACCTCCATGATCTCATCTACACTCTTTCTGTTTCTGTTCCAGCTATGGAAACTTTTACAAAACAAATCCTTCAGTCAGACAGGAGTTCAGGTTTGAGGAGTGGAATCTGCCGTGGAGCTTCTGCCCCTACAGGAACTGCAGTGAATGAATGATAAAAGCAGGAGGTGTGAGTGTAAAACAGGATCTCTGTTCACAGCTAGGGCTTCCTGTATGGAGGCACAAAGGAAAACCCATCGAACTAGCTCAGATGAAACCTGTATCCTCTGACAGAGACAGTTGTGACGCTCTGGCTGTGGGTTTTTTAAGTTATTTCATGCTAGAAATAAACTTTTAGAGCTAAAATGTAAATGATTGTCATCTGAAACTAAAATAGCACACAATGGAGGCGAGAGCAGCTGCTTCCTGGTTTTCCCACCCAGCTTCATGAGTTCACAGACTCTGAGGTCAGTTTGGAAAATCATCTAAAAATAAAAACGATTTCATGAAGAGAGACTGATCAGCTGAAGAACTAAGAACTGATAAAGGAGAAGAAAGTGAAGGTAGAATGAGGAGTAAATGAACTTATTTATGTCATCCTGCAGAATGAACAGGAAGTATTAAAAAACAAACATTTAAAAAGAAGAAAAAACAAAGAATCCAGAAAAAAATACAATGAACAAAATAATAAAAAAAGAAGTAAAACAGAAAATACAAAAGACTAAACAAAAGAAAAATACTAAATGATAAAAAAGAGAGCTGAATTGTTCAGTATTTTATACAGATAAAAATGTGTTTCATGTTTCTGATGATGAATTTATCTTTAAGGCTCGTTTATCCCATTGACTGTATATGAAAACTGGAGTGAGTGGGTGTGATGTCACCCATGGAAAATGATTTAGTAGTACTTCCACCTCCAGGAAGTCAATTCAGTTGACATTTTCTTGGATAAATTGGAGCCAGAAGCCATCAGTAATGATTGGTCTGAAATCTGTCAATTTGAAAGTAAATGTTCAGCAAGCTCCGCCTACTTTTATAGAGTGATTTGATCGGTCAGTTTATCACTAGAATACTTTCCAATAAAGAAAAAAAAAGATTATTAGGTAAATGTTACAAAAATGTATCAGAGTAAGAATGGTTATTGAAAATGCAAGCGAAGGGGCGGTGTTGTGGGCGTGGCCTCTCCCTACCTTTAACAAGGCGGCGGCCTGCTGGGGGTGAAACATGGAGGCGCTCAGAGCCATCAGGCCGACGGGGAACAGCAGCCGCCTCAGCCTGGACCCTGAAACGAGAGGTGATGAGGAGCATGGTCACTCCAAACAACAAACACTTCAGCACGGGTGCAGAGCATCATGATATGGGCAGCTGAAGTTTACCAGTAAAGACCGTCGCAGAGAAGCAGGACAGAAACCTGTAAATATGAGAACCGCTGCTTAGACCTGCTCTTTAAAAGTATTTGACGAAAACATCCAAAGGATGAAGATGACGATGAGATGGTTCTTCATCCCTGAGGGACGACAGGGGAAGGAAACCTGAAGTGTCCTTTCAAAACTGCTCTAATTCAGTTTCATGTTCACCATGGAAACAGACTCAAACATCTAACACAGCCAGATCCATTCAACAGGAGTCAGATTAATCCTGGTACTGAGCGAGCACGAGGGACCATAGAAACCCTCCAGGAAAAACCTTTCACTCAGTGAGGACGACCTCCTGCTGCGAGGGGTTAGGAGGACAGGAGGAAGACTGAAGAACACTGTGTCACAGCAAAGAAGAGGGAGGTGAGAGAACAAGGAGCAGAGGAACACAGGAGGACAGGAACGTCTGTTATGTTACAGACAGAAATCCCTCATTTCCTGCAGCAATGAGAGACCCTGAAGCAAACAAACATCTGAGGATCTGTTACAGACAGAAGAGATGTGTTAGTGTCTGCAGACAGAAGGGAACAGGAAAAAGACCCAAAACAGCCGAAGAACCAAAGATCTACAGGTCACTGTCTGCATTATCAATGTTCTGAAGCGACTGTGAATTATGTCTCTTATTTTGAAAAGGTCATGTTGGAAGATTTCTTTTTCTGTTTTCCTTTTAGCCCATTTTTTTAAAGAAATTCTTCTTTTTTTTTTAAAGATTTTGATCAATGAAGCGTCTGTAAAAAAAAACCAACAAATTCTTTTAAACCCACATTAAGAAATAAGGTTACCTTTGGCCAGGTAGAGTCCCAGGAAGCCGGAGAATCCCACCACAGCCACGCTGGGGTACAGGTCAGGGGGGGGCTCACTCAGGAACTGGTATGTATCTGAGGGTCAGACGAAGGATCAGGACCCAGATATAGTAGTTTTCCTCATGAACCATCAGAAATGACATTTGTGGAGATTCTCAGTCTTCCAGGTCACAGTGAACCCAGACGGGTTTTCTGCTCACAACTGGACTTCTTTCTTTCCATCAGATCTAATGACGCGTCTTGGATGATGAAGTGAAACGTCTTCAAGAAAAGAAAGAAGTCAAGAGGCCTTTGGAGAAGAGAACACGCCTCCATCAGAAGTGACGGAACAAGAAATGATCCTGAATAGATACCAGAATAATAAAGAGACTCAGAGGGGTTTTGTAAATCACGTGTCAATCCGGCCCTCCAGATCATTTTATTTTGTTATTAATGGCTCAATGTTATCTTGTTCTTATTTCTAACTTGTATAATTTTAGGCAAAATGTATTTTTATAAAATATTGAAAGTTATTTAAGGTTTAAGTTGATTTATTCTGGAATAATATTCCTGCCTTTTTATTATTCATAATTATGTTAAAAAGTTACAGTTTTAAAGTTTAAAGATGTGTTCAATAAATGTTTATCCTGTTCGGCCCGTGACCTAAAGTGTGTTTTGGATTTTGGCTCCTTGTGTGATTGGGTTTGACTCCTCTGACATAGAGGTTGTGGTCCTCCCAGCATATGTTCTACGTTAAACTTGTTTGCATCTGCTCCTGATACATAAAAATCTGAATAACGAAATACAAAGAACTGTAGTTTTCTGTGAGAAAAATGCTACAAGAACATGTTAAAATTCATGTTTTCATTTGAGAGGGTCTTTATGTTGTTGTGTTAAAGTCCAGTGAACAGTGTGTATGTGTTTGTCCTCACCTGTAACCGTCCTCACAGCGGTGTGGATGAAAGGCTCCAGCGTCCTGTAGGCCTGCTGGACTCCACACAGCAGCAGGAGACAGAGAGGAGTTTGTTAGGCTGTTCCACGTGTTTTTATGAGGACGGCATCACTTCTGGAGCTTTAAATATTTAAGAAATATGTATCACCCCGATTTATGCATGCATAATTCTTGATTTGTGCGTAATTTAAGATCTGTGCATGTGTAATTCTTAATGTATGTGTAACTTAGGATTTGTGTGTGTAATTCTTGATTTGTGTGCATGACTTTGGATTTGTGTGTACGTAATTTCTGACTTGTTACTCATATAATACATTTTGTGAATAAGTGCAAAAATCACAAAATTCAAAAGAATTCAGATTACAATTTACACATGCACAAATTAAAATTACAATAGCTTGAAACTAATTACACACACAAATCTTTAAAAATTATGCTGAGAATCTTCAGTCTGAGTGATTTGTCTGTGAGTGATGTGTTCAAATACCACTAGAATGCTCGGTCATCAGAGTTTTCTTATCAGCTGCTTTGAACTTAGATTGTGAATTTTATCTAGTGAAACTTGACATTTTTGGCCTTTCTTAAAGAGATATGTCCGATAAGTAATATAAAAAAGTCAAAACAAGTGTTTTAAGAACATTTCTCCCATTTAAAACATTTATCCCTTTGACAATTCGACACAGGGCTCTGCCCCGAGAGCTGGTCACAGTCACAATGATAGCAGGGGTGATACTTGTTTCTCTCCATGCATCTCATCTGCAACACAATCTATCATATTTCTCTCAGTCTGCAGGATTCCTGGTTGGTTCTGGATTTATGATGGAAGCAGCTCTCTGCCTCAGGTCAGGACAGATGAACGACTCTGAGCTCAGCTTTAAAATCCTCTGGAAGGATCTGATTCTGACCAAATCTACTCAAAACCATCAGCAGGTCTGCTCAGGACTGAGGCTGGATTCCATCCCAGACTCACCTCAGTCTTTTCCACTCCCGTCTGCACACTTTGCTGAAAAAAGACGCACAAAGTTCCAACAGTCAATCAACACGTGTCTGTGGAAACACAAAAGCATGAAGCAAAGCTGCAAGGACTAAACTTGACATCTTTGATTCCATCAGAGAAATGAGGTCAGTTTCTGTGCGTCGTGGTCAACTCAGAACGGACACACTTTCAGAACGACTGGATGAGCTTCACCGTGAACTCAGGTTACACACCTGACAGTGCTCTGTGTATGGCTCCGCCCACTTCCTCAGCAGCGCCACGCTCTCCTCCAGCTGCCCCGCCTCCCGCTCCACCTCTAGAGGCTTAGATTCAGGGACGGTGTACAGAGACGGCAACTGAAACCCAGAGGGGAGCGGTCAGTCAAAGTGTTCACATAAAAACATGCTAATGATGCTTGAGCTGGTCCTTTAGTGTCATTTATCTGATCACTTTCTTTTTAAGCACAAGGTTATTCGAGTTTTTCTAATCTCATGCATCTTTGTAACCAGCTCAGTGGCCTTGTGGTAGAGTGTCTGCCCTGAGACTGGAAGGTTGTGAGTTCATATCCAAGCAGAGTCACACCAAAGACTCTAAAAATGGTGGCCAGTCCCTCCCTGCTTGATACTCAGCATTTAGGGGTTGAACTGGGGGGTTAAACCACCAAATGGTTCCTGAGTGCAGCTGTTTCTGCAGCTCACCCCTCCCAAAGGGGATGGAGCAAATGCAAGGAACAAATTTAAAACATACCTAGGTTTGTGTGACAAATAATGGGACTTTAACAGGTTATTTCACTCTAGTTGTGTCACCATGTAAAATGTCTGAATATTTATTGATAAATCATCACTAAATCTTTATTGATCTCTTATTGGTCTATTTGAGGGCATGTTGAAGGGGATCCAGACACAGCAGTGGCAGCAGGATCACACCTAAATGTCCAAACAGTGGAATAAAAACAAGCTCACATGTTTCTGTTCAGTCATTTATTAACCTGTCAGTACTGAGGCTCAGACAAACAACCTTCAGCAAGACGAGGCCACATAAGAGTGCAAACTCAATGTTTGTTTTTCCTGTTGTGATTTTAATGTCATATTTAAAGAAAATATAACCGCAATAGTTAGTTACAGATCTCAGGATGAAGCACACTCTAGTTTTAGCTCAGTTGCTCAGAGATCATGAAAATCCTGATGGTTACACCGGAGCATCCTTTCACTGATTTGTTTGTAAAATGCTTGCAGAAGCAGCCTGACACACATTTGATGATTATTTTACACCTTTGGTGACATAGAATGACTGGAACACCAAAATGTGCCGAAAACATCATTTAGATTGTGGAGTGATCCTTTCGTCCCTTTCAGAGTAGTTTCCTCCTACTTAATAGCATTTTTGAGCATTTTCCTCTTTTGGCTTCATCTAATTAGCATTTTTTGATTGTCTTTGTTGGGATGTTTTACCAGTTCTGGCCCAGTAACTATTAAAGAGTAAAGAAAGCTGCAGATGAAGCTGATTTTAGTTGCACATGAAACTTATCTATTTTTGAATATTCTTTTACTGATTTTTTTCTGCTTCTATGGTGAACTGTGTGAACAGAGCTATCTTGTTCTCTCCTTATTGTGAAGACATATTTATTGTTCACCGTCATGTTTACACTCTATAAAATGTGTTCTTTGTACAGAAAACCTCATTCAGGTCCAGGAGCGGCTGGGAGCTCTTCTTCTTCGCCTCGCTCAGTGCTCCCGTCAGCGCCGGAGCGGCGGCGAACAGCGACACCTGGTGGACAAGAACAGATCACACAGATCCTCCAACAAATCAAAAATAAAAACTCGATGGAGTCGTTGAACCATAAATGTAGCACCAATATACTCTATTAATAATAGAATATCTCAATTATAAATAAACTAAATGGAGACTAGCAGAGATACTAGCGACAACTACTAGCGGAATGCTGCTAAAAATATCAATTAGCAAGATTAGCAGCTAGCTCTTCAGTCGATTTCTCTTAATCTAAAGTGGCTTATCGTGATAGCCGTCTGCGGTTCAGAGCATGATTCAGAAGGAAAGCGTTATGAAGAAAGTTACCAGCTTCTTTAAGGACATCTTCATTCAGTCGTGTTTTTCTACGGGAACTCGTAGTGTTCAAAAAAAGAAGCGCACGCGCACTCGACTTAGTAGAACGCGCTTTATTCCAATAGATAACAGATTGAGACTGGTATGAAACTGTACCACTGGAAAGATAACCGATTGCAAAAAAAATAATAAATAAAAATTATATCAGAAACGTAAGTAGAAAAAAATAATGTAAAAAAACTATAAGTGAATGAGTACTTTTATTCAAATAGTTTCTCTTTAACCTTCGTTTAAAAAGAAAAACCATTAATATTGTGTAAAATGTACCTCTAACTATTAACCCAAGTACATACTTCAATATATCTGGTTCTGTTGTCATTTTTTTTCCTTCATATTTTTTTCCTTCAATTCTATCCGGCCCTCCAGATCATTTTATTTTATTGTTATTAATGACCCGATGTTATCTTGCATTCATTTCTGACTTGTATAATTTTGATAAAATATATTTTTATGGAGAGTAAAATACTGAAAGTTATTTAAGGTTTAGTGGATTTATTCTGGAATAATATTCCTGCCTTTTATTATTCATAATTATGTTAAAAAGGTACAGTTTTAAAGTTTTAAAAGTTGTCATTCTGCAGCTTTTTGGATTATTTTGGCATTTACTAAGATTTTTTAGGCTATTTTAGAGTTTAGCTAATATTTGAGCTACATACTAGCTGTTTTGGTTAATTTAAGCCTTTTTCAGTTTTTTTTATATTTTGAAGTTTGGCTATTTTTTTCCGCTGCGTGCTAGCTTTTTTGGCTAACCTATTTTTTATTTATTTATGTTTGTTTGAGTTTTAGCTAATTTGGCATTTAGCTAATAATCCTGTTGGCTATCAGCTTTACCGTTTTCAACTATTAAGTGTTTCCGCTTCAGCACTTTTAGCCATCAATTTCAGCATCTTCAGTGGCCAAATTCAGCTTCCAGTATTCACACTAGCATTATTGCAGGTAATGCTATAGATCTAGTTCATAAAGTTAAAAAGTTCTTGTTTTAAAGTTTTAAAAATGTTGTTTTAGAGTTTAGTGTTCAATAAATGTTTATCCTGTTCGGTGGCGTGCGTTTTGGCTCCTTGTGTGGTGAGTTTGACACTGCTGCCTTAAAGCATCTGTTACAGTATTAAGATTAATGCTTGAATAAAGCAAGAGTGTGGCTATGAAGGAAATACATGTGTTACTAGAGCAAGGTTATTGTTGACCAATAACATGTGAAAATGAATTTCATGGTAAATAGAAAAACGTGGAGCAGACTCATTTGTTGGAAATAATGAACAAACCGGCAGCTGAAAGTTGACCAATATGAACATTTATTTCTGGAAAGAAGTTACAAATCGTTTCCAAAGTCTCTACTCAGATTATTACATACATTAATCTGATTTTACTGACTTTTTCTGATGCAGTCGTAGTAAGGTATGGTTTATTTCTCTCCTCTATTCTTGTTTCCTACAGACAGACTGAAGACTGGAGGACTAAAGGACGCTGCGCTATGACTGAACGTGCCTGAAATCCTTTATGGTTACAAGCTTCTTCAAAGAACAACATGAGGAAGAGGAGGCTGAGACTGCAGCAGGAGACGTGGCGACTTCATGACAGTGAACGAGATCGGGTGAAGATGTTAGTACCCTGAAGAACTGACAACAAAACAGTTTACTGGTTGAAAGGATAGACGTTGGAGGTTTGTCATCTACATGGAAATCTAGATTATGTCTGCTAGAGTTTGACAGCTAGATAATTCATAAATACATCATCTGAATATAACAGTCTTCCATTTTTTCTTGTGGGATTTACAGATTGTAGTTTACCTAACAATAAGAGTGAGATGATTTGTTCCACACTATCAAAACACTACATGACAAAAAAGAATTAAGACTTTAGTGGCCTTTCAAACATTTCTCCTAAACTCATCCAGGTCAGCTGAGAAGGAATGGAGATGAGCAGATTTATTCCAGTGTTACCAAATCGAAGCTGCCCTGCATGATGGCCGTGCAGCTGCAGCTCGTGAATGTTGGATGCAGCCATGGAGAAATGAAATGGTCTTTAAACGAGGAAGAGAGTCGTGTCCCGTCCTCGTTTGCAAACAGGAAACGGCACAGTTACAGCAGACTGTTTTCCACGCTTCCAGAAGGTTAACAAAACAGGAATGAGCAAAAAGAACAGGATTCAGAATTCACTTCTCCAGATGTTTAACTACTCGACCACTGGTACTGCATAGCTTGGTGAAAAGCAATACTTGAGAAAATAAATAACTTAAATAAGCAGCTAACAGACAGAACTGCATCAGTAGGTGCTCTAGCCCTTTTCACAGTTGCTTAAATAAAAAAACATAATAATCAAAAATATAATCAACACTAAACAGCTGCTGGGCTGCAGGATCAAGGCGTCTGAATGCTGAAATGTGCAATTGAAGGGTTTCCGGCGCTGAAGGCGACTCATCTGTGTCTGAATCTAACAAGGATTCACATGCTGGCTGCTAGCAAAGCATGTTTTCTGTTCAGCTTCATATTTCCAGCTGAGTTTGAAATGAACCGTCTGTTTAAACAAAGATTGACCCGATTTAAACTTTTAAACGTGAACGACGTTAAAGGTCGCTTGGTTAATGTTCTGAAATGAGTCAAACCTTAAAGCAGTCTCACAGCTGGAAACTAAGAATAACTTTCATTAGGAGAGTATAATACAGAAATGTATATATTTAAATAAAATAAGAGGTCTGGGAGTTCCAGTGAAATGCTTCCTGTTTGTGATTGGCCGTTAACATCCTTTAGCTGCAATATTTTTACTCACGTGGCACATATTCATTCTAATAAATGTATATGCAATAACACCATTTGAGCTAAAATCACAGCCAATGACCAAAGCCTGCAGTTAGCTCCACTGTAGCACCAGCTCAGGAGCCGAATTAGTGCATTAGGTAAGAGGTTTATCCTGTGACATAAAATAATCGACTCGCTCTCCAGGATTTCGATCATTTGAACAGTTAATTCAGAAGTAGCTGATGTTTCTGTTGGGAGCCGTCATGTGATCAACGGCTGCCTTCATATTCTTAATGTCAGGAAAATAACTAAACAGAAATGGAAGGTTCAGAAGTGTAAAGGTTATGTTGTTGGTTTGGGTTCATTCAAAGGTCAACATGAAGCCTCCAGCTGCTGGTGTAGTTTGGTTGACAGTTAAATTCAGACACTTTTGATCATCTTTGCTTCACAGCTGTTTAGCTGCTGGGGGGTGGAGGGGTCTGTCATGTACACAAACAATAAGAAGCAATAAAGTGCAGGACAGAGTGACAAACACTGAGACCTCCTCCTCTTCAACTGTGAGGTGTACCCTCCTCCTCCACGTCGTCTGGAGCAGCGGCTCAGCTGCTCTGTAGTGTTATGAACACGAGGAGCGCCTGGACAGGTTTGGAACGCACTGGAAGCAGAGAGCAGGAACGGCTTCCTACCATCTCCACTAACCAGCCTTTTCCATTTTGGGGGATTCTTCACATTTTTGGGTTTTTTTTATTTTTCCAACCTCACACTTAGCAGCCACACTGGTTAATCCAGCTGTGGTGAAGATGGAGGTGGAGCTAAACATTGTGAACTGAAGGACGGCAGGAGCTTCAGAGCCAAACTAGCAGCTGATCTGTGTGGATTTCCTGTGAGGTTTGCACTAACTGAACCTTAGAGGGGAGCAGCTCTCTGTGCAGGATTACATCTGACTAAATATGAGGATTTAGTTCTAGAGATATCCACTTCAATAAGGTGTCATAGTTCTATATGCAACACAGAGCTCCTCACAGCCACAGCTGACTCTTTCTAGGATGCAGATGCGTGTAAACTAAAACCAACAAGATTATCTTCAACTGTGAGCTCAAACTCTTCGTTTTCCACCTCACTTAGATAAACTTTGTTCACTTATAAGTTTGGTTTTGCCTGCTCTGACCTGAAGAAGCAGCAGAAGTCTGGTGTGAGTGAGCCTGACGTGCACTTCTGCTTCCAGTGCGTTTCTGCAGCAGCTTGCCCAGACAGCCGACACACAACATGTGGGGAGAAACAGGAAACGGAACCAGCAGAGGGATTCACCCACAAACCAAGAAACCGGCTGTACTGAGAATTCTGGAAATGTTCGAGCAGACTGTTAAAATGTGGCGGCTTGCGGCGCCACGCTTTGCCCTCGTTAGGAAGAGCAACGTTTTCTCACCTCTAGGTAAGTGCTGGTCTCTGGTTTGAAAGCCCCACCCCCCCACCTGTGAACACCTGGTTCGTCGGCGGGAGTCCTTGAACTCAACATTCCCGGTTGGAGCAGCAGACCTCAGCTGCAGCGCCTCACGTGCTCCAGCACATACTCTGGGAAGTGCAGGCTGCACACCTGCAGACCGTCCAGTTTGCAAGGCATCCTGGGATATTCGTCTTCCTTCCACTTGTTTTCGTCAGGGTCGAATGTGAGGATGGAGTCACTGTAGTGGCCGTTGTAACACAAACCACCGAGTACCATGATCTGTCGGTCCAAAACCGCCACACCGTGGCCGCTACGCCCGATGGGCATGGATGCGAGGATGGTCCACTCGTCGGTGTCGGGGTCGTACACCTCTGTGGACGGACACCCCTGCGACTCAAAAGAAGCCCGCAGGATGACGCACACGCCTCCAAACACGTACAGCTTCCCATTGTGGGAGATCATCTTGTGGAAGCACCGAGCGTAGTTCATTTTGGACTTGTTCTCCCAGCAGCTGGCGTGCGTGCCGGGCAGCAGCGGGCCGCGGCTGGAGCGCGTCCTGTGTGAATCGGAGCCGCCCGAGCTCCCTCCGCTGCCACCCGCCTCCCGCCCGGGATCGAACACGCACACCTGCTTGGAGGTGGAGGACGAGGTGATGCCGCCAGTGATGTAAAGCTTCCCGCTCAGAACCGTCCCCTCGTGGCCGTACTTGTTGACAGGATAAGGATCCACAAACTCCCAGCGGTCCTCCGTGATGTCATATCGCTCCGTAGAGTAAAAGGTCTCATCTCGCGTGCGTCCCGCCACCGCATAGATGTACTTTCCAATGACGCCGACGGCAAACTCCGACCTGCAAACCAACCACACCAGGCGGAGTCAGAGAGCATCCGCAGAGTCAGAGGATGCGAGTCTCGTTTGCCTCTCACCTGGGCACAGACATGTCTGCCATGCGCTGCCATGAGTTCTGCCGCGGGTCGTAACGATACACTTTGGAGGAGGCGTGGAATTCCCCATCGGGCCCCAGCTCCTCCCCGCCCAGCAGGAAGGCAAAGTTGTTGATGATGGCCAGACAGTCTGGTCTGAGCGGCACCTGAGGGCCCTCCAGCTCCCACCACACCTGCAGCAGAGTCAGCGAGGCGTTCAGGGACCGCAGTACAGACCGAACGCACAGAGGAGCGAGCACCAACATTAAAACCACAAAGTTCTGTTCCACTACAGATTAATGAATAGATTATAGAAGTGGGGATCATCTTCTACTAATCAAAACTATCCATAAAAAATAACATAAAAACAGAGAATTTTTGATAAAATAAATGACAAATGACACTAAACTGGGGAGTGTTCACTTTTACATGACAGACACTGAACTGGGGAGCGTTCACCATTAAATAACAGTCTTTAAACTGGGGAGTGTTCAGCTTTAACAGGACGGGCTTTGAACTGGGGAGCGTTCGGCTTTAAATGACAAACATTAAACTGGGGAGCGTTCAGCTTTAAACGACGAACATTAAACTGGGGAGCGTTCAGCTTTAAATGACAAACATTAAACTGGAGAGCGTTCAGCTTTACATGGGAGACTCCAAACTGGGGAGCGTTCACCTTTAAATGACGGACTTTGAACTGGGGAGCGTTCAGCTTTAAATGACGGACTTTGAACTGGGGAGCGTTCAGCTTTACATAGCAGACTCTAAACTAGGGGGCATTCAGCTTTAAATGACGAACATTAAACTGGGGCGCGTTCACCGTTACATGGCAGACTCTAAACTGGGGAGCGTTCACCCATAGATAACCGACTTTAAACTGGGGAGCGTTCAGCTTTACATGACGGACTTTGAACTGGGGAGCGTTCAGCTTTACATGGCACATTTTAAACTGGGGAGCGTTCACCTTTACATCATGGCAGACTCTAAACTGGGGAGCGTTCACCTTTACATGGGAGACTCTAAACTGGGGAGTGTTTAGCTTCACATGACGGACTTTGAACTGGGGAGCGTTCAGCTTTAAATGACCGACTTTGAACTGGGGAGCGTTCAGCTTTACATAGCAGACTCTAAACTGGGGAGCGTTCAGCTTTAAATGACGAACATTAAACTGGGGAGCGTTCAGCTTTACATGGCAGACTCTAAACTGGGGAGCGTTCACCTTTACATGGCAGACTCTAAACTGGGGGGCGTTCAGTTTTAAATGACGAACATTAAACTGGGGAGTGTACAGCTTTACATGACACTTTAAACTGGGGAGTGTTCACTTTAACATGACGGACTTTAAACTGTGTAACGTTTAGCTTTAAATGGACTTTAAAGTGGGGAGCGTTCACCTATAGATAACCGACTTTAAACTGGGGAGCGTTCAGCTTTAAATGATGAACATTAAACTGGGGAGCGTTCACCTTTACATGGCAGACTCTAAACTGGGGAGCGTTCAGCTTTAAATGGCGAACATTAAACTGCAGAGTGTTCACTTTTACATGACGGACTTTAAACTGGGGAGCGTTCACATTTACATGGCAGACTCTAAACTGGGGAGCGTTCACCTTTAAATGACGGACTTTGAACTGGGGAGCATTCAGCTTTAAATGACGGACTTTGAACTGGGGAGCGTTCAGCTTTAAATGACGGACTTTAAACTGGGGAGCGTTCACCTTTACATGGCAGACTCTAAACTGGGGAGCGTTCACCTTTACATGGCAGACTCTAAACTGGGGAGCGTTCAGCTTTAAATGACGAACATTAAACTGGGGAGTGTTCAGCTTTACATGACACTTTAAACTGGGGAGTGTTCACTTTAACATGACGGACTTTAAACTGTGTAACGTTTAGCTTTAAATGGACTTTAAAGTGGGGAGCGTTCACCTATAGATAACCGACTTTAAACTGGGGAGCGTTCAGCTTTAAATGATGAACATTAAACTGGGGAGCGTTCACCTTTACATGGCAGACTCTAAACTGGGGAGCGTTCAGCTTTACATGACACTCTAAACTGGGGAGCATTCACTCCAAATGACGGACTTTAAACTGGGGAGCGTTCACCTATGGATAACCGACTTTAAAACTGGGGAGCGTTCACCTTTAAATAACAGACTTTAAACTGGGGTGCGTTCACCTTTAAATAACAGACATTAAACTGGGGAGCGTTCACCTTTACATAACCGACTTTAAACTGGGGAGCGTTAAGCTTTAAATGACGGACTTTGAACTGGGGAGCGTTCAGCTTTACATAGCAGACTCTAAACTGGGGAGCGTTCAGCTTTGAATGACGAACATTAAACTGGGGAGCGTTCACCTTTACATGGCAGACTCTAAACTGGGGAGCGTTCATCTGTAAATGAAACTTTAAACTGGGGAGTGTTCACTTTAAATGACGTACTCTAAACTGGGGAGCATTCACCTTTAAATGGCAGACTCTAAACTGGGGAGCGTTCACCTTTACATAGCAGACTCTAAACTGGGGAGCGTTCAGCTTTAAATGACGAACATTTAACTGGGGAGCGTTCACCTTTACATGGCAGACTCTAAACTGGGGAGCGTTCACCTTTACATTGCAGACTCTAAACTGGGGAGCGTTCAGCTTTAAATGACGAACATTTAACTGGGGAGCGTTCACCTTTACATGGCAGACTCTAAACTGGGGAGCGTTCAGCTTTAAATGACGAACTTTGAACTGGGGAGCGTTCAGCTTGAAATGATGGACTTTAAACTGGGGAGCGTTCACCTTTACATGGCAGACTTCAAACTGGGGAGCGTTCATCTGTAAATGACACTTTAAACTGGGGATTGTTCACTTTAACATGACGGACTTTAAACTAGGTAACGTTTAGCTTTACATGATGGACTTTGAACTGGGGAGCGTTCACCTATGGATAACCGACTTAAAAACTGGGGAGCGTTCACCTTTAAATAACACACTTTAAACTGGGGAGCGTTCACCTTTAAATAACAGACATTAAACTGGGGAGCGTTCAGCTTTACATGGCAGATTTTAAACTGGGGAGAGTTCACCTTTACATGGCAGACTCTAAACTGGGGAGCGTTCAGCTTTAAATGATGGACTTTGAACTGGGGAGCGTTCAGCTTGAAATGATGGACTTTGAACTGGGGAGCGTTCAGCTCTAAATGATGGACTTTGAACTGGGGAGCGTTCAGGTTTACATAGCAGACTCTAAACTGGGGAGTGTTCAGCTTTACATGGCAGATTTTAAACTGGGGAGCGTTCACCTTTACACAGCAGACTCTAAACTGGGGAGCGTTCACCTTTACATGGAAGACTCTAAACTGGGGAGCGTTCAGCTTTACATGGAAGACTCTAAACTGGGGAGCGTTCACCTTTACATGGCAGACTTCAAACTGGGGAGCGTTCATCTGTAAATGACACTTTAAACTGGGGAGTGTTCACTTTAACATGACGGACTTTAAACTAGGTAACGTTTAGCTTTACATGATGGACTTTGAACTGGGGAGCGTTCACCTATGGATAACCGACTTTAAACTGGGGAGCGTTCACCTATGGATAACCGAATTAAACTGGGGAGCGTTCACCTATGGATAACCGAATTAAACTGGGGAGCGTTCACCTTTAAATAACAGACTTTAAACTGAGGAGCGTTCACCTTTAAATAACAGACTTTAAACTGGGGAGCGTCCACCTTTAAATAACAGATTTTAAACTGGGGAGCGTTCACCATAAATAACAGACTTTAAACTGGGAAGTGTTCACCTTTAAATTACAAACTTTAAACTGGGGAGCGTTCACCTTTAAATTACAAACTTTAAACTTGGGAGCGTTCACCTTCGGCCGCTGCAGCAGCAGGATCTTGCTGTTGACCATGCTGTGGCCGATCATCCCCCTGAAGACCGCCGTCTGCGGGCGCACGGAGCGGATGCGGTTGGACTGCGTCTCCACCAGAGGCTGCTGGTTGACATCGTGGAAGTAGCTGAGCGCCTGATCCACCTCCTGCCTCAGCTGTCTGGAGTACCGGTAGAACTCAGACGTCTTCACCTGAGAGGAGAACATCAGGAGACTTTTACAGAGGTGAACGATCGTGTTCTGTGAGTGAGGGGCATTATGGGTAGAAGCACTTAGTAATGTAAAGTGAAGACAGTGGGACTGAAGGTGGAGCTGAAACAGCTGCTCCTGCTTCACTGTCATCCTCTAAACTGAAAACCACATAGATCCCACAACAGCTGCAGTCAAAACACGTCAAAGTAAACAACAAACATGTCCACGGCGAGCGCCGACCTTCTCGAAGATGTTGGCAGGCGTCATAAGACAGAAGCGGATGGACTGCACGATGGTGTCCGTGTGCCTCCAGCGCCGCCGGTCGTGTCTCAGCCAGGACTGGACGGCTTCATACAGCTCGATCTCGGGGAAGCGGCTCAGGGCGTCGCTGTTCAGGTACGCCTGTTCAGGCAGAAACATGTGACTGAGCAGCAGCCAGAGCTTCAACGTTTGGATCCGACTGTAACTGCAGCTGGCTGGTTAACCTGCATTTAACCTGATTTTGCTGGAATAATGTGGATGTTTCTGCTGAAGGCTCAAGGATTGTTTAGGTTTAGAGAGATTAGATGGAATCCGGCCCTCCTCGTTATTGTTTGAATGATTTTCCTGCCTGACCAGACCTGCTTGCTCGATGTGAAAGTATTCAGAACACCTGCCGGTCGCAGAAGCGTTCAGCAAATAAGCTTCTGCCTGTGTCATACCTGCAGTCTCTCCAGGCTGAGGTAGGACAGGAAGTCGGCTCGGCTCATCAGGGGCACAAAGTTTTCAAGTAGGAAGTTGTCGAGCTGCTCCTGGACGCCCTCCACGCCCACGCTGAAGTCCTCCAGGAGCCGCATGACCTCGGCGCAGTTCTCCAGACAGATCTTAGCCAGCAGGAAGGAGCAGCAGAACTCCACCGCCTCGGTCAGCTGGACGTACATGGCCGCCTGCCGGGTCAGAACAGGTGTCGGCTCAGCTTTGGTAAAGCTCCAACATACTGTGCGCTGGCAGAGATCCAGGGCTGGACTTACCTGCAGGATCTCCTGCACGGTGGGCATGCTGAGCTCCAGCGAGCCGTAGTACATGAAGCGCAGGATGTGGCCGAAGCCAGCGGCTGTCAGCCCTTTCATGTGGATCTTGTCCTGGTCCCTCTCCCTCATGTCTGCAGTGAACATGACCCGGAAGTAGTCACTCTGAGTAGCCAGGAGCGCCTTGTGGGCCTGAAGGAGGACAAGCAACACGTCAAGTCCTGTGGACCTTTGACTGGGTAAAAACGCAGCAGTGGTGCAGGATTTACCTGCACACAGGAAAACTCCCCTGTGAAAGCAGGACAATGTCCACAAGTAAAACCAGACACCAACCATGCATGCGTCACTTATTATCATTAAACAGAAAAATATGAGGGATCCAAATAATTACTTTAATTAAAATATTAAACTTTTTCAAACTAGTCTGAATCTTTGATATTAACCATTATTTGGAAAATCATCACAAAAACAGAACCAATTCTTTTATAGTTTAGTGAATTAACATTAATTCATCTGTAAAGGGAATTCATGCTCTTATCAGAGCCATCACTGATTGATCAAGTTATTTATTTGAGAAGTTGTAAATAAGTGAAAGTTGGGGATGTTGGAGCAAATATGGACCAGAATGTCCAACTCAGGCCTCTAAAGTCCCACTCTAATCACCTGATACTGTAAAATTCTTATCAGTGGTCTTTTAAAGAAAATGATACCATTTTAAGTCAAAATCCAAAAAACTGTTGTTATCTAGGACATAGTTTCTACAGAGCGGCAGGAGCGCTCACCTCTACGATCTCTCTGTTTACACTTTCTCCTGCTAGTTTACAGCCCCTCACACCCCCAACCTAACATAACAGTGCAACAAAAACAGGGATCAATATCAGAGCGTTCCAGCTGTACAGTTCTGATCCAGATTCCAGCTCAAACAAGAAAAACAAAGACGTTCATGGATCTATTTGTCTGTACTGGCCCTCCAAATATAGTTTCTACGTCACAAATTTGATATTTTTCTAACAGCGCTTTTTCATCTGTTCTGATTCACCACAATTTGAGTAGAAAAAAATGCTAGTGCTGATAGCTGAAGCTGTAAATGATGAAACTGATGGCTGAAAAAGCCAAAGCTGATAGCTGTAAACGCTGAAACCGATAGCTGTAAATGATGGAACTAATGGCTGAAAACACTGAAGCTGATAGCTGTAAACGCTGAAGTCGATAGGTGAAAACGCTGAAACTGATAGCTGTAAACTCTGGAACTGATAGCTGAAAACGCTGAAACTGATAGCTGTAAACGCTGAAACTGATAGCTGTAAATGATAAAACTAATGGCTGAAAACGCTGAAGCTGATAGCTGTAAACGCTAAAGTCTATAGCTGAAAACGCTTGAACTGATAGCTGTAAACTCTGAAACTGATAGCTGAAAACGCTGAAACTGATAGCTGAAAACGCTGAAGCTGATAGCTGAAAACGCTGAAGCTGATAGCTGTAAACGCTGAAGCTGGTAGCTCAAAACGCTGAAGCTGATAGCTGTAAACGCTGAAGCTGGTAGCTCAAAACGCTAAATCTGATAGCTGAAAAAGCTGAAACTGATAGCCAGCTAAAATATTAGCTGTCGTTTTGTGATGTTTCCGCTTTATGCTTAAAGCCTTGCGTTTGCTATTGTCATTAAATCAGATTGTCAGAAAAGTCCTTAGCAACAGTTGCTAGCATCGTTAGCTCCCATCGTTTCACAGGACAAGCAGAAGATATTGATTAGTAGTGCATAGACATGAACAAAAGATCAATAAACTTGTTCAGTAGACATAGACAATGGACCAAAGATGCAGACAGTGAACACAAAAACATATTTTTGGCACAGATGGAACCCCATACGGCCCAGACTCAGCCAGACTACGCCTTCAGTGGGCCCAAGATGAATTGAGTTTGAGAATCCTGATCTACCAGGACAACCAGCACTTAGACTAAAATATCAGATTGTTTCCAAACATTATCATGTAGATCAGGAGTTGGCAACATTTAACAGTAAAAGAGGCGTTTGGGCTTGTTTTTTTACTGGTCAAAATCTAGAAGGAGACGTATAGTTTTACTTTAACCTTTAAGAAATTTGGATTTGCATTCATGAGCTTCTTTTCTTTAAAATAATAAATATGAATTACGTCTATTTTTTTTGGCACAAATAAAAGCAAAAATGCAAAAGGAATGTAGCATCTCTCATTATGTTTATGTGATTTTTTTTTTAAACATTTGACACACACTCAAATAATTTCTTTTCAAAATAAAAGCTGCTCTGTTCCAAACAGGATCACCTCAGTTCAGCTCTGAACAGCTAGTAACCAGTGTTGTGCAGCATAAGATAATCTGTGATTTTAACTCATAAAAGATCAAACTTTTTACCAAAGTTTTGCTTTGAATATAAAATCTGTTCATTCTGGAGGTAAAGTTGATCAAACAAGACGTCTTCAGGTCAACAGGATGTAAAAACCTACATAGTTTATCATCTATGTGAACCTCAGACATCAGTTTATACATTTAACTAATCTAAATTAAATAAATGCTAATTAAGTAATACTTTATTTAAAAATTACTATTTTATTTCTCTTGTGTTTCTTTTTTTTGTTCTTTTTTCCCCTCTCTGTCCTCAGCAGTCTTACACTGCTGGGTTTTGTTATTTTAGTTTGGGGTTGGACCTTGGTAGTCTTAGTTTGTGGGCTTTGTTTATTTGTTTTCTTTAGGTAGTTTTGGCTATTTGACTTATTTCATGGTTGGTCAAGGAGCCACCATGGAGAGATAAAAGAGCCACATGTGGACCTGAAGCTGCAGGTTGCAGACTCCTGCTGTAGAGACATGATGCTTACCTGGAAGTGGTGCTCCTCTATCAACAGCGTGACATCCAGCAGCAGACGCTCCTCGTAGAGCGCCCGGAAGCCCGACGACACGCTGCCGTCGTGCACCTGGGACAGGTACACCTCCACATCCGCCCCCGACATCACACACCTGTGGGAGAAGGCGGAGTGAGAGGAGACCAGCAGGAGGGGGAAACTCCCACACTGCTGTGAGCGGCGGGACGCGCAGCTGCTCCTCCACCCCCCACCATGACCATCCCGGCCACCCTCACCACTTTACAGACAGAGACAGAGGAGTGATTGGAAAGTGACCACACACACACACGCAGCACACTCACCTCTGATTGGCCACGGGCATGTCAGAGGGGGTTGTCCGAGCCAATCAGAGGACAGTGCCCCTTGTGTCCAGAAGATGTTAACAAAGTCCCTTTTCTGAGCGTCAATCACCTGAACAACAAAGCCAACACAACCACCACGTTAAAACACAGCTGCAGCCGTCTGGAGCTCGGCCCGCGGCGCTGCCGTCCACACCGAGCCCCAGCGCAGCCTCCATGATTCCACACCAAGAAAACACATCCACCGCGCAGAGGTCAGCTGACTCGTGTCATGGAGAACATCAGGTCAGGGGAGAAACTGAAGTCGTTTACTGATGAAAATACAATATTTGAACAAGAATAGTAGAATTCAGATTCAACAAAAAAAATCAGATGGCTCGTTTCTAAAGTCGTAACTATCATCTAGTGGCTGAACAGAACCTGAATAACAGAGAGGCAGATCTGTGGGCAGCTCTGAAGAATGGCTTTAAATCATGTGCGTCAGAGTCAAGGCCCGGGGGCCGGATCCGGCCCTCCAGATACTTTTATTTTATTGTTATTAATGACCCGATGTTATCTTGTGCTCATTTCCAACTTGTATCATTTTGACTAAATATATTTTTATGGAGAGTAAAATATTGAAAGTTATTTAAGATTTAAGTTGATTTATTCTAGAATAATATTCCTGCCTTTTTATTATTCATAATTACGAAAAAAAGTTACAATTTTAAAGTTTTAAAAATTGTCATTCTGCTAACTTTTTGGACTATTTTGGAATTTACTAAGATTTTTTAGGCTATTTTGGAGTTTAGCTAATATTCCAGCTACATGCTAGCTGTTTTCGCTAACCTAAGTTCTTTTGTTTGTTCTTTAAGCTAATTTAGCTTGTAGCTAATATTTTAGCTGGCTATTAGCTTCAGTGTTTTTATAAACTTCAGCATCTTCAGCTATCAGCACTAGCATCTTCAGCGTTCAAATTCGGCTTACAACATTATCACAGGTAACGCTATATATCTAGTACATAATCATGTTAAAAAGTTACGGTTTTAAAGTTTAAGAAATATAGTTTTATAGTTTTCAATAAATGTTTATCCTGTTCGTCCCACAACCAAAGGTGTGCTTTGGATTTTGGCCCCTTGTGCGGTTGAGTTTAACACCCCTGCTTTAAATGGATTCACTGTGTTTAAACTTTTGAAACTCAACTCAAACATTAAAAACATTTAAAAGGTTAGTTCAGCTAAAAAACATCTTCTCTTTTAGCAGCCATTATTAAATCTAGACCCTTAATCTTAGCATTTTCTTACATCATCCATGTTTCAAAAATGAAACTGAAGCATCACTTAAAACTGCTCTGTTCAGATTCAAACATTTTAAAGCTTTACCAAGAATCTAAAATAAACAGCATCTGCAGCAAACAGGAGAAATGTTTAAACAGGAAAGTTGAAAGTATTTCATGTTAATCACAGGCATGAAATGTCATGAGTGTCAGTGGAGCAGAAACATGCAGTGAGACGGAGCGGGGGGGGTCGTACCTTTTGGAGCCCGAGCGAGCGATCACAGGCTGTGACAGCTGAGCACTAAGGGGTCGCTCGCATTTCCTGTGTTTATGTTTCCCTGGTTCTACCAGAACACACAGGAGACAGAGGTTCAGAGCATGATGGATTCAAGGACCAGGAGCTTCCACACTCACACCCTTCAGAGGACAAACACACAACTGGAACCTTTAGGACACTTTTTCCGTCCTCTCTGACACCTGTTGGGTTCTACTGCAGGATTCAGGATTCTGTCCTTCAAAATAAGGTCCAGTTGGCCTGAAGAACAGAATCCTGTAATACTATGAGCTGAGCACAAGTTCATGCTTAGTACAAGGAAACTTTGTATTATTTTTTGGTCATTTGTAGGTTATTATTAAATTAGAATCGGAATGATGGATTAAGTACAACTGTATAATTTCAGTTTATTTTTTTATCTATTATAATTTGGCATTAAACTGAATTTAATTCACAGACAAGTAAAGTTATATAGTAAATAAAAAGAAAAAAAAACTGAAAAACTAGTCATAGATAATCCAATGAACGATGACAACTATAATTTTAAACAATTGTTCTGATCATCTTTATATTTTGAACGAATGAATTGTGTTTGATTAATAACCATGTTGGGCTTTAAACGTGCGTGTTCTCGTGTTTAATACAATGAACTAATGAGACGTTCCGGTCTGCTGTGTTAGGGGTCTCAAAGGCCCCAAAGCTGGACTTGTGAGCGGGACTCCGCAGAATGCCTGACCCGGATTTCCTCCGAGTCACGACAGAAAAACAACAACAGGTGTACGGCGGTGCTGCTGCAGCTGATTACAGTGAACGCGTCACAGTATTACAGCTGCCCCCGGGAAACGGCATGGTGCGTTCGCGTGCTTTCGTCCGTCACGTAAACAAGGCTGTGCCCGCAGGAGTCCGGAGGAGCTGCTGCTCCCAAAACAAAGGAGGTCCAGCCTGCTCCGGGAGCGGGAGGGCAGCGCATTGTCACGGCCAGGAAATCCGACGCACACGTTCGGACCGCGGCTCTCCCCGCCGGCCGCTCCGGGTAAACGGTCACGACTGTCGGCGCCGATGGGCAGAGAAACGGCTTTAGCTTAGTGGCTAAATCCAAACAGCTCACCTCGGCGGTGCGAATCCCCACAACCCCTCTTCGACCAGCCAGCCCTGGCGCCTTCGGACATGAAGTTGCGGGTTCGTTTCCGTGCTCAAGAAAACGGGCGGCAGTGTCTCACTGCCGTGCCTGTGTTGCGGCCCATGCGCTGGACGCGGAGAGCCCCGACAAGGAGGCGAGTTACACGGCTAAAGAGCCACCGCGGTGGCCGGACTGCACGGACGCCATCTTCTGCAGTGGCGTCATTTCCCTTTTGGGCGGAACTGAAGGGCGTAGTGCAGCCCGCCGAATATCGTCTATTTACAGACATGTATCACTACACGTGAAGAAAAATACCACCACAGGTAAATAAATAAAAAAATAACTGTTCTCAGGGCGATCTTGGTTTCTGGTTTATGCAAATAAACAAAAACACCCAGCAAACACGTGTTCATGAATTTAAAACTATATAAAATACTCTAGAACTATAAAAACTACAATTATTATATGAAAAAGATTACAACATAATCTGATGTTGTTTGGTAAATCTAAACCTGATTTAAACCAGGGTAAATGAAAGGTTTTGGTGTTAAACACCCTTAGCAAAAAATAGTCTCTTTAAGTAAACTTATATAAAAGTGAGGCATTTGAAGTTTGTATTTTTATACACCATCTGTGTTGTAAATTTAAAGACCCACTCCAATGAAAATAGATTTTTAATGTTTTAAACGTGTTCTTTTAACATTTTTTTTCAGATATACAGGACATATTTGAAGGAAATTAAGACTAAATATCATTTATGATTATTTCTTTATTCAGATCTATGTGAATCAGTAGCAGACACAATTGGAGTTGTGATGTAGAACCTTGACTGTGCACATTGACTGTAAAAATAATTATTTATTATATAATAATAATTATTATTTTTCATATACAGTCAATGACTGTGTATGAGAACTGGACAACGTGACTCCTCCCCCTTCACGTTCCAAACAGGAAGTACCCGCTGGCTCCAAGAAGCCAAAATCCCATAGACTTCCATAAAGAAATAAACAGCTTTTATTCAGTCATTACCATCTTGTTCTGATACATATTTTAAACATGGTCTTGATAGTCTTGATGTTTTAATGATATTGCTTCTTTATTGCAAGTTATAAACTGACCAATCAGATGCCTTAGTAAAAGCATGTGGTGCCCACCTGTCCCTGGTCTTTTGTAGGTCTCCTGAGCAGATATAAACAGTACATTGTTTTTTCTTTAAGAAACGTTATCATCAACTTACTTAGAATTCAGCTAATTTCAGAGGAATTTTAACAGCAGAAAAATCATACTATTCAAAATGTATGTCACCAAGATAATTAGACAAATACCATGAGAAAGTGTTCTAGATTTTTGTCATGATTATTTAAGAATTCTAATCCTTAGAATTAGAAATATTTTATTGTATTAAAGTCCAGCACCTCCAGAGAAGCTCAACTTTTCGATGACTTCTTTTCTTAGACAATGAAGTATTTTTCTGCCAAATATGATAATATTGTACTTTTTGTAGTTATTTGTTTTTATTTTGGGGGATATCTAGAGGCAAAACATATGCAGAATGTGATATACCTTCTCCATTTGATATTTAGACTCTCATCATGTAAGAATTTAACTTAGATTTTTTTTTTAAATAATAGAATAACAAAATAACCAGTGACTTCCTCATATTTACAAATAATACCAAGATATGTCACTTTTTCATTAACTGGTACTTTATCAACAGATTGCAGTTTTTCAGAAGAAATTAAATGTATTCATTTTCGTTCATTTATAACCCTGACGCATCACTAAAAACTTTAAAACAATTCACCGCAGTGCTACTTTTATTATGATATTTTAAAACATGGTGCTTTGTCTGCTAATTGGCAAATTTTAAACTTTGTACCCAGAGCATTCATTAAAAAATCTTATTAGTGTAGCCATTGTCTAAGCAACAAAAATAAACAAAAATGGAGATATTGGTCAGCCTTATGAAATACCACATGAAATGCTAAATCTTCCCTGTGCCTGTTCTGAGTTTCACAGAGCCTGAGCAATTTGAATTCCATTATAAAAATAGCTACCACAGCCAGTATAAAATTGTTTGATAATGTCAAAAGCTTAATAATGAAGCTTTCATATCTAAATCTATCATTCGGTGAAAGATGATTGTAGTCCATCATATGTAATATCTAATGTATGCCATTTTTTATGCATCTTTTGATCATAAAACCAGATTGTTCTTCATCTTTAATTTGACCTAGGCCAGGGGTCTGCAATCTTTAACATTGGTTGAGTTTCTAACAAACCAAAACCCACCGAGAGCCAGAAGATCCTACTGCACTGTTTATTAAAAATATATTATGTTTTTGTGGCCATTCAATTGTTAATTTATAATCTGTAGCTTTTATAATTTTACAGTAATAAAACAATAACAATACTACCCTATATGTTTGTGTGCATCGGCCCGCTCCTAAGTCTTCTGGCAAAAATAAGAGCAAATAATTTAGTATCATTGTCGATTAAACTAGAGGGTCTCCATAATTCATTTTGTAATTTAACTTAATTGATTCAAGAGTTAAAGTGATGTCCTCTTTCATGGTTGAAGAAAGTTAGCCTTTTCCAATGAATTCTCCAAACAGCCAAAAAAGGGAAAGTTTGTGATTAAAGTTTCATAAAATTCTCCTGTTAGACCATTAATCCAAGGTGAGTTTTTTAAATGTCTTAAACACCCCACCAGTTCTTTCATCACAGATCTTTTATAATTTTCTCAACCAATTGTTTTAAGCATCATGTTAATTAAAAAGAATCCATGCCCCACATAATGGACTACAAATTAGAAATGTACTACAGATTGTGACGTCATTTTCAAAGGACGCACCGGGACCACTCACGAAACCGTTTATTCGTGCCCTTTAATCTCAGTAATTAATTGATCTAAACATGTGCCATTCAATGATAAACCGTTCCAAAAATATGTGTGCATTAGTAACTTCATGATAAAATTGCATTAAGGACCAGCACAGATAAATTGCATCATCTGTCCAGGAAGGACCCCGTCGGTGCCGCTGGGATACAACACGCGGGTTCCAAACTAAAGTTATTTTTAAGTGAAATATTTATTACTCGTGAATCGTATTCTTTGATTCTGGCCTCATTCTGGTCCCGGTAAAAGATAAACGATACTGAGCAGAAAACTATATTTTGAGTTAGCGGAAAGGATTTTTTTCCCCTGACTTGTTCAGGCATTCGTCACAGCCGCCTATCTCGTTCCCTTTTCATCCAAGATGGCGGGTGATGAAAGCGGTTCGACGTTCGGTCAGCCTCACCTGGCTAAACAGGACCTCAGCACTTTGGTGAGTCTCTTCGTGTGTGTCCCGCAGCTTCGGGGTGTCGTGTCGGAGCCGGTCGGCTGGTCATTTTACACGAACGGGTCACAGAACGTCCCGAGAACCAACGCCGTAGCGTCCATGCGAACACCCGGCACATGACAGAGGCACGGCCGGGCGGAAAGCTCCTCACCACCGGCCCTCTGTGTTCACGTTCACCCTGTGGTCGTTAGGAGACCGTTTGTCGTCACTAGTGGTTATTAGTGGTTTTATGACCGTAATATTCGTGTGGGATTTGTGACAGTGCAGTTTATGTGAGTCCTCTTCTTCCCGTTTCCACAAGTCCAAATAGTTGAGATATTTTTAGATTTCTTTATTAGAAAATCTTCAGGATTCATTCACTTTGGCCAACATTCCAATTTTATTAATCAATTCCACAGGCGTACCGTGTTGTATAACCAAATTGACTTTGTTTTGGAATGAAAATGTATCAAATGGATATCATATTGAAATGTTACCTGGTGAGGTATTACTGTGATTAATGTAGTAATTAGTGTTCAGGGAAAACCTCCAACAGGAGCAGTCAGGATGTGATGGAGAGGAACCACAGCCTGCATCCAAAGGAGGATCAATCAGATCAGTCAGATGAAGCCAAAAACTTAACATTCAGATCAAGAGCAGCTCGCATCCTCAGAGACCTTTAAAGTCCCATCATCTATTGTAAACATGTCCCGACAGGTCTATTAACGAGGATCATGCTGATTTTAGCCAAGATTTAAAAAAAAAAAACTGTCATTTTCCAGGACATAGTTTCTGCAGAGGAGCAGGAATTCATTAGAAATCATTTGTGGGCGGACAGATTAACCCTTCTGCTCTCTTTGGGGTCCAGATGACTCCAACCACATATTGATGTGTGATTCCTTCCATGACAAATGTGGACAAAGTTGCAATGATAATGATAAAAAAAAAGTTCGGCGCACTGTCTTGTAGGGTCCAGATGACCCCACTTTTAATGTAAACAAGCCAAAGTGAACGGAAGGGTTGCGCCTGCTCCCATTTCCTGTTTTCTAGAACTTCCCACGGTATTTAATGCATATCTGCTGACACTATAGTGTAGAAAAATAAAAGTATAACATATTAATAAATAAATCAGCTGTTGTTGGTCGTTTCTCAGAGGAAAGGTGCGATTATAGGTGATAAACCCTTTAGATTTGGGCTCTTTGTTGGCTTTTTTGGTTCATTCTGTGGGTTTCTAAAATGATGCCTGATCTAAAATGGTTTCATGAAAAGAAAAGAATCATGTTTTTGTTTTTGTTAAATTCAGGATGAAAAGCAGATAAATTTGTGTAAATATCTCCTAAAGTGAATCATTAAAATCTGGTTGTTTGCATTCCTAAAGCTGTGCTCATAAATGACCTCAAACCAGTCTACTCTTCCTGTAACAGTAGTGACTGGAGTTCACTTTGCTGCAGCTGACATAGTTTAAGCAGGACCTCTGCTGGGATTAGAACCAGCACCTCTGAGACTGAGGCCGTGGCTCTCTCGGCTAGAATAAAGTCTCAAACCCCGTCCCACTGTGGTGCGTTCAGGCTCTCACGGTTTGCTCTCTCGGCAGGATGTGTCCACCCTGACGCCTCTTTCTCCAGAGATCATCAGCAGACAGGCCACCATCAACATCGGTAACCAAGCGACCCGCTTTGAAACTTCTGTTGGTGAAAAATGAAACCCAGGTGGTTCTGAGTCCTTTGTTGTTGTCTCCACCTCAGGCACCATCGGTCATGTGGCCCACGGAAAGTCCACGGTGGTTAAAGCCATTTCTGGGGTTCACACTGTCCGCTTCAAGAACGAGCTGGAGAGGAACATCACCATCAAGTTAGGATATGCAAATGCCAAGGTGAGGAAAAACAAACGGTTTAGTAAACGGCTTCAAGATGGAAAAGTCAGCACTGTTCAGTGAAGATGAGTTCTAAAGGACTGGAACAAAGCTGAGCGGGCTCTACGGCGTGTAGTGTTCTTCTGCTTCCTGACAGTATGGAAGCTGGACGGTTTCTCCTTCACACTCCATCCAGACTCCAGAGCCCCATCCTCACCCACCCACCCCCTCTTCTCCCGCCTGTTGCAGGTCTACAAGCTGGACGACCCCAGCTGTCCCAGACCGGAGTGCTACCGGTCGTGCGGCAGCAGCACTCCTGATGAGTTTCCCACAGACATCCCAGGAACCAAAGGACACTTCAAGCTGGTCAGGTGAGGCGGAACTCATTGACTGAATCCAAAACTGAATTTGAATTTCTGCCACTAATGTCGTTTTTAGAGGTTAATCATCACTGTTACAGTCATAAAATGATTTAGAGACAACCCCCCCCACCCCCACCCCACGGCAACAATAACAATTATTATTAAGTATATCAAGTAATTTTAACAATTCCATTCATATAGTCAATTTTGGTTCGTTTTGAACGATCCGATTCTCTGACCTAAAATGGATCAGAACATCTTTATCCAAACTTCCACCAGTGTGACTCAGAGATAAATGGCTGCTACTGAACTTTGGAGTTTTCCAGATTCCTTTTATTTCTTCGAGATAATAAATTAAAAATGTGATCAAACAAACAAATAAACTAGAATGTCAAATACGTTCATATTTTAGTTTGAGAAAGTTCAGCCACTTGGTATGTTGTAATGTTATAGTAAAACAAGCATATACTGCCTCAATCCAAATGGTATTTGCCAAGATCAGTTAGATTTATTTCATTTTGAATGATAAAGGTCTATTTGATTCTATTAACAGAAACAGACTGATCTTGGATCGATCGTCCTTTCTGTTTACATTTGAAACTTCTATGAAATGATGGATAGATTGAGTGAAAGCTGAGGAGAACAGACTCAAAGCTTCCTCCCCCTCCTGCAGGCACGTGTCATTCGTGGACTGTCCCGGTCACGACATTTTGATGGCGACCATGTTGAACGGCGCCGCAGTCATGGACGCAGCTCTGCTGCTCATCGGTAAGAGTCTCTACTCCACGCTGTGATGCTGCTGGATTCAGGATCCTGTTCTCAGCAGAAGGACCGCTCTGGTTCACTGTCTGAATTAGTTCTCATCATTTCTAACCAGCTCTGACGTTGCTGACCTTTCTCTTGAACAAAGCAATAAATCAGGTTTTCTCAGAAAACAATTTCGGAGTCAATAGGTTTGGTTAAAATCCAAATCTTAGCACTGTTGAAAAATAAGTAATTTTTTAAATTTTTGTTTTAAATTCTCTCCGATGAAAATCATGAATTTAGAGTTTATAACATGTCTGTGTGTCATTTTTTTTCTGAAAGAGAACAAATGTAATTAAAAATCATTTAGTTTTTTCATTTCCGAGTATTTCTCCTTTTAAATCAATCAAACTGTCTTGGACAGACTCTGTTTGAATGAATGATCTTCTTTCCATCAACAGCTCTGCTGCACATGCACTAAACCCTCATCTGTTCCTAGTGTCTAGTTCAGGTTCTGGAGAAGAGAAGATGGTATCTTCACATTGACTGCAGTCAAATGAGCCGCCGTTCACATTTCTGTGGTCAAATCAGCATCACTGGATTTTTGGTGTGAGTTTCATCCAATACTTACGGTAGCAGGACTGAGAACGCTGGAAAATCTCCACCAGACTCCACGGAGCTTCTTGATGTGACCACGGAAATGTGAACGGCGGCTCATTTGACCGCAGTTGGAAAGGATTGTAAATCAATGAAAGAGCATTTTGATGTTAGCTTTGATTATTTTATCAAGAACTCTGAGAAACCAATGATTGAATGTATTGATCACAGTCAATAAACATTGGAGAATTAGCTAAAAGAGTCTTTGGTGAACTGGAAGGAGAAAGAATCAGGATTTTGGAGGAAGTTCTGTCCATGAAGATCTTCACTTCCTCGTCCAGCTGACATCCGGATCAGAACCATACGGCTGGACATTACCCAGATTGATGGATGTTTTTATGTAGCAGCTAGTGAGACACAGAGCTATCATAATCAGACAGGGGGGATCAGGGGCGGAGCTCCAACAGCCACGCCCCCTCAGAGGAGATTTTGAAAACAGAGGCTTCAGATCAACATGAAAAATTTCTTTTTAAGAAATTTAGGTTGTGGGATTTTGGGTAAAAACTTTACAATCATAATTAAAACACTACTGGGAATGATTTTTTAAATTGAAAAAATGTCATAGGGCGACTTAAAAACTGATTTTGTGTCATCAGAAAGTTTTTCTGTTGGTTTTTCCTGCATGAATGATTTCTGTAAAAGTTTCTTCAGTGCTTTGCTGTGTTGTGCTTGTGTTTGTCCAGCGGGGAACGAGTCGTGTCCTCAGCCTCAGACGTCGGAGCATCTGGCTGCCATAGAGATCATGAAGCTGAAGCACATCCTGATCCTCCAGAACAAGATCGACCTGGTGAAGGAGAGCCAGGCTAAGGAGCAGCACGAGCAGATCCTGGCCTTCGTTCAGGGTGAGCCGCTGTTGGGTCGGAGTGACTCCGCAGCTGCAGGGCGCCATCACTGAGGACTCTGTTTGTTCCGCAGGCACGGTAGCTGAGGGCGCCCCCATCATTCCCATCTCAGCCCAGCTCAAGTACAACATCGAGGTGGTGTGTGAGTACATCGTGAAGAAGATCCCCGTTCCCGTCAGAGACTTCATTTCGGAGCCCAGACTCATCGGTCAGACCTGCTGATCAGATTCGTGCCACTTCCTGCCTTTGTGTTTGTTTGTGCCAACGTGTTTCTCTTGTTCGAGCAGTCATCAGATCTTTTGACGTGAACAAGCCCGGCTGTGAAGTGGACGATCTGAAAGGAGGCGTGGCCGGAGGAAGTATCCTGAAGGGAGTCCTGAAGGTGAGGTTCTCCGTCATCCTCACCGGCGGCTTCGGTCCGTTCAGAACCTCTGATTCACGGTGTGTTCAGGCTGGTCCACTTAACCCTTTAACACCTGAGGCGCCGCCAGTGACGCTTAAATACAAAATCTTTAACGTGCTGGAACTTTTCAACCGTTAACGCGATCATTCCAGTAGATTGTGAAGCAGAAAATCGGTTCATCGACTCAGCCACTCGAATCTGTGGTTTTAATGTCTTATCATTGCTACGAAATGCGATGTAAGTCCATCTCTTCTCTAACGTTATCCGCTAACTCTGTCTCTTCCCTAAACAAACACACTGAGCATGCTCGCCATATGGGGTACGTTTGGTTTGTTCTCCGGGGACTCTCAAATCATTCACAATCAAGTAGAAATATTTCTATGTTGGAGGCTTGTTTGTTTGTGTTTGTTGGTTAGTTTGTAACGGGACAAAAAATAAATAAAAAAGAAAACAATAATGCAATGGAAAAAAATGAAACTTGCAAATAAGTCCTTGAAAAAAGAACAATACAGGTAGGGCTGTGGATCATTGCTTAGGTTTTGATTTACGAATAGAACAACAATTCTTACTTTTTAATATGTCTCTTACTGTGTATTTGTATTAAATCACCATTTATATTATATTTAGAACAGGAGATCAAAATCAACAAAACTGATAAAAACACAAAAATTTAAATAGAAAGAAATTGTTTGTCAATTCAAACTTTTTTTTAATCAATCTTCTAGTTAAGTTCAGCAGTAAAATAACAAAAAGCATAACAATCACTGCTGTTTTGGATCATTTAAATACAAAACCTGAAAATGTTCTCCACAGTTTTCTATCTTCCAAATTCTTCAACATTTTACGTTCTAAGCGTTACGTATTGGTGCAGAGCCCGTATGAAAGTCCTTTTTCACCTTGATTACATCATATCAGAGTGACGCTGCGTTTCTCCGCTTCAGAATCTGCTGGAGTTACTTGAATTGCTTTAACTGTTGAAGAGTTACTATTACCTAAAGAATGTAAACACTGGAGCTAAAGCTCTGGCGTTGAAGCTGATTTTTTTTTTTTCAGAAGTTATGTCAGTGAGTGGAACTTCAGTCTTTGTTTATGAACGTAAAAAAAGCTCTCGCTAGTTTAACTTTGAAAACCAGAAGCTTCATGACACAAAGATTTATTTACTTCCGGTGACGGTAACGCAGTACATTCAGCTTTATTTTAGTTCATAAACTTAAAATCCAACATTATTCTGCATTTAGAAGCAAAAATACACCCCCCCAAGATAATATTTTACTACACTCTACTATATTTATAAAGATCGCAAATTATCGATTTTCGACATGGCGAATATTCGTACTCTAATTTTCAGGAGCAGGTCGCGAGTATCCGAGCACCCGGATACTCGTTACAGCCCTAAATGCAGGGAAGATCGTTCAAGAGGAAGATTGCATGAAGATGAAGATACACAAGCTAAAATTCGAGGAGACGAAAATAAGAAAGGAGGAGCATTCCCTGCATTTATCAAGTTCTTTAGCACAACAATCAATTACATATTTGCTTTTGTTTTCAACTAATTGGAATATTCAAATATCTCCAGTTTCTTGATGCCTGCACAGATTCGTCCAATCTCAAACGATGACTTAGCGCACATCCATCAGTACTCTTTTTTTTTATTATTCATTTATCTTTATTATTATTATTATTATTATTATTAGTTAGTATCCGTTTTGTTTCATTTAACCAAAAGACAACATTTCACTGCCCCAAAATGTTAGTAATGAAGGTTTTCTGTAGTCTAGTAATTGTAATCTAATTACTGACGTTTGAACTGTAATTGATTACATTACTCTGTTACTGACGAGGATTTGTTTTTTTCTTCATTCATAGGGCTGGGGTTTAGGTATAGAAGTTGGTCTTAATTTTTCATATGTCACATCTTAAAAAGACTTGAATTTAACTTGAAGGAACATGTAGGAACCCTGATTATTCTGTCTCTCCTTGCTTTGCTCCGCCCTCGTAACTCCTGGCCAATGACTGAAGAGACCTTTAGTTAGAAACAGAAGTGTTTGGTAGACGGCAGTCTGATTACAGACCAGACTCGAGGTTCACGACTCGATCCGTCTTGGTCGGGACTAACAGAACTTTCCAGTCTGAAAACCTTTGGTTTCCTGGTGGGCCTGCAGGTGGGCCAGGAGATCGAGGTGCGGCCGGGCATCGTCTCCAAAGACCAGGAAGGAAAGCTGATGTGCAAACCCATCTTCTCCAAGATTGTGTCTCTGTTCGCTGAACACAATGACCTGCAGTACGCCGCGCCCGGAGGCCTGATAGGTGAGGTGCTCGCGGTGCTGTTGGCGGTGTTGGCTGCGCTGCACGGTAGCTTTTAGATTCTTCCAGAGAATGAAGATCTACATGATGGTTCTGTTTGAAGAAAAGATCGTTAACCATGAAAGCTGTACCTGTGTGCAGGTGTGGGTACAAAGATCGACCCGACGCTGTGCCGGGCGGACCGCATGGTCGGTCAGGTTCTGGGGGCGGTGGGCGCGCTGCCTGAGATCTTCACTGAGCTGGAGATCTCCTACTTCCTACTCAGAAGGCTGCTGGGAGTCCGCACAGAGGGAGACAAGAAAGCAGCCAAGGTGAGCGGTGCATCCTGAGAAATGTAGTCCTGGTTTGTTTGATAGTATATGGCAGTCAACCTGTCCACTCGTCTGTCCTGCAGGTCCAGAAACTGTCCAAAAACGAGGTCCTGATGGTGAACATCGGCTCGTTGTCAACAGGTGGCCGCGTCAGCGCTGTCAAGGCCGATCTGGCCAAGATTGTCCTCACCAACCCCGTGTGCACGGAGGTGGGGGAGAAGATCGCTCTGAGTCGGCGTGTGGAGAAACACTGGCGGTACGAAGGAAGCTCAGAAAACATTCTTAAAAAGTTCTCCCCTTGAATGACATCTCTGGTTTATTTGGACAAAGAGAACAAACTACAGATAATCTGAAGACGACCTTCAATACCTTTATTGTGCATGTTTGTAATCATCTGCTTGTGTCATCCCTAGTCTGATTGGTTGGGGGCAGATCAGAAGAGGCGTGACCATCACACCCACAGTGGACGACGACTGAGACCTCCCAGCTGTTCCACTCATCTAGTGTTTATTTTGTTTTTATTTACCCTCATGGAGGACGAGGAGGAGAACACCCGGGCAGGAGGCTCCTCTGTCTCCTCTGCTCCTCTGTGTCTGCGTTCAGCTGCAGCAGAGGAGCGCAGGAGCAGAGGAGCAGCTCTGGACTTGGAGAACGAGCCTGCTGCCTGCAGGAGTCCATCAGAGCAGAGGAGCTCCGTGCTGCACATCAGCTCAATAAAGAAATTTCAAAACAACTTCACTTCGTTCAAGCTTTCATTGTTGCAGCTTCAAACAACACTGAAACTCGTTTGAGATCCAATAATATTTAGTTTTATATTTTCAAAGAGCCAATAGGAACTTTTAATCCAATAAAACTGCAGAATTTCTGAAATTTAATCAAATGTTGCATATCTGTCTTTGGAAAACAGAGATTTCTCTGATTTAAAATGTTCTGTTCATTTAATGACAGGAATTTATCGACCCAAATCTTCCTTTTATCCACACACAACCATGTTATAAGTCTGTGTAAAAGGATATTCACAGAAAATTCTATTCTGATTATCAAAATATTATAGAGTTGAGACGGGTTATTTAAAAGTATCAGAGGAAACAAATTATGGAAATGATTGTCTACAGAATAGAAATGTAAAATTGGTACAGTTTTAGTGTGATATATGAAAAAAACCATCAGGTAAGAAAAATCATTTTGAAAAAGATAAATACACGGCAAGTAAAATTCTGGATGGATTTTCTTTTGGTTCCATTTTGCTGCAAATAGGAGATAAACAAATTTAGCAACAATTGTGTTTATCAACATCATTTGACTTGATCCAGTAAATTAGTCCAACATATGAATAGAAATGATAGAGACAAAATAGAATACGATCCTTAAATCCTTAAACAGACTAACTGATTAGTGTATTAAAACACATTTTTGATATACTGGATATATTTCCAAGAATACATCTACGCCACTTTTAATGCTGTGTACAAAATGTTTAATTGATAAACAGAAAAAATATATTCAGACTCACAGTGTATTTCTAAGTATAATCCAAATTTACTTAACATGAACTTATGAACTCGTAAAGTTTATCTCTGATAAATACCTAAAGAGTAAACTAAAAGTATACTATCTTAATTTTAGTTTTAAATAGTTTGCTTAAAATGTACTTGAGTATTCTTATTTTTGGTAAGGGGACTTGCTTTTTACTAGAGTCATCAATAACTAATAAGCTAAAAATCAAATCATACAGTCATTCAAACAATACTAAAGGAGAAGAAAAGTAACTGGAAAAAAATTACCAATACTTTCTGAAAGATCTAACAAAAAACTGGTTTGATTGAAACTATGAAACTAAAAGATTTATTTGTTCTTGTTTTTATCATCAAAATGTACTTTGAGGATGTTTCAAACTGTAGAATTTATTTGGGGAAAAAAGAAGGAAAGGTAAATATGAAGGATAGCCTCTGTATTTGGTGTAGTTTTTAAATTGTAATCAAAAAATGTATTTTATTTTTACTGCATTGAAGAAAGTGCAAGTATCCAACGAGAGAGCCATTATGGTGCAATGTGAAATAAAGAGATAATAACAAACAGCCAGAGGGGCTGATAACACAAATACATGCAACAATGACACATTTAAATAGCTGTCGAGTGTGAGATTAAATTTATATATTAAAAAAAATCTTTAGCGAATAGTGGGAAATATTTTGTTTTAAAATTAAGTTTCTATTTATGTAAATAGAACTTCACCAGAAGAATCAATGAATTAAATATTAAGATGTCGTATTGTACTTTCTTGAGGTTTTGAAATAGAGAGGGATGTTTTTTTTGTGTAAACATCGCTGCACTTCCGGCTTCTCAGCCACCTGACCAGCACGGGACGTGACGTCACCCAGGTGTTCAGCAGGCGCTGTAAAGATGTGAAAAAGCAGAAAAGGTTCAATGATTGACGGATCTTTGTTTTTTCTATGTAACTCGTGGTTACATGGACGGAGCTGCTTTCTGAGGGTTCTGCTGTTCGGTACTTTAAGTTCGGCCAAACCGAAACCGGATCACCTGCGGGACTACTTCACGTGCACGAGCAGAACTGCACTTTAATCTAATGGAAGCTGCAGGTAAGAAGATCTGAGGTGTAAGTGGAACATGAAGATTTCTGTGACTGTCAAATAACTTAATCTATTAACTAGACAGTTATAGACTGAATTAGGTTAGAATCAGATTAATTCCAAAGGAAGTTATTTATTGTCTGAATTGTATGAATCTTTCTGCATTAAGTCATAGTACAGAACATTGAGCCATAAACTATATTTTATCAGTAAAATCTCTTCTGACATCACAGTTTTAAAGAAATCTCTGTTTGGTCAGATTCTCCACAGGGGAGAGATGGAGCTGGTCAGAGGCGCTCCCCCCTCGATGTCCTCATGAGTCAGATCCGCAGGAAGCGCTCAGACAGGAAGCCACTGGGCCGCTTCTTGTCCTGGACCTCGGAGCGGACCGGGACCGGGACCCCTGAGGATGAGCCGGACTGCAGAGAGGAAACCAGACCGAGTCCAGGTCAGGGAAACACCTGAATGTTTCATGTTACTTTTAGAAATCTTTCATCAACAATGATTAAACACGTCTGTTTAGTTTGTCGTCAGTAACAGAGTCAGAATCGATGCAGAATGCTGCATACCCGTCTTATTTTGAAAGTAACAGATCAATAATAGCCACTGAATTGCTTAATTGTTGTCGACTAATGAAGCCACTTGGATAATTGATGAAACATTTCAAAGAAGACTTCAAGTCCAGAGAACCTTCAGCCAGATTGACAAATATTTGCTGCAACCTTTGTGTCTCTTTTCCTGAGCGTCCATCCATCCATCACAACCCGCTGAATCCCTTTCAAGATCACAAGGTTGCTGGAGCCTATCCTAGCTACTGTTGGGTGAAGGCCAGCGTGTTGCAGGGCCACACATTCACACCAAGAGGAAACATGCGACTCCACACAGCTGGGATTTGAACCTGTCGTGTGTGTTTGGCAGCACCTCCAGAGGGCGAGCGGGACGTGGGCTGGGGGCGAGTGTGTGCCTTCCTCCAGAAGCTGGGGAAGAAGGCCGACAGCCGCAGCCTGAGTCTGGCCCACTGTGACCTGACGGCCACAGACCTGCTGGAGCTCGGTACGGACACACCTGAGTCACAGCAGCAGCTCAGGAGGGAGGAGATTCAGACACTCTCTTTTTGCTCCTCAGCCTCTTTGCTGCAGTCTCTCCCGCAGCTGGAGGAGGTGGACGTCTCTTGGAATGACCTGATTGGTGGAAGTCTGATGGCGATTACCTCACACTTCCAGCTGGTGAGCGGGGTCAGGACGCTGAGGCTCTGCGGCTGCAGGCTGGACGGGGAGGATGTAGCCGCTCTGGGTGAGGCTGAGCAGATGGATGTGCAGGATTACACATCACAGCTTCATCCTCTCTCAGGATATTTGTCTTATTTCTACGATGAGCATTGTGCCCAACACAAAAATAAATAATCAATGCATTTACGAGGATAAAGTTGTAAAATTATGAGGAAAAAAGTCAATATTTATGAGTTAGAACAATCTATATTTTTCTAGAATAAAGTTATAACTTCATAAATTGTAATTTTACAAGATTAAAGTAATAAATGTATGAGGCAAAAGTCTGTTTACTTAGAAAATGGAAATAATAACACAAAACAAAAGGAACTGATTTCTTGTTTCAGTATAAAAGACTTTTGTTCAGCATTGGTTCACAAATACTAGGAAATACGGAGACTTTCATTAAACTTTATTTTATTATAAAGACATTGCAAATAATTTACAGCACATGTCAAAGTCGAGGCCCGGGGGCCATTTTATTTTATTGTTATTAATGACCCGATGTTATCTTGCGCTCATTTCTAACTTGTATAATTTTAACAAAATATATTTTTATGGAGAGTAAATATTGAAAGTTATTTAAGGTTTAAGTTGATTTATTCTGGAATAATATTCCTGCCTTTTTATTATTCAGAATTATGTTGAAAAGTTGCGATTTCAAAAATTGGCATTCTGCTAGCTTTTTGGACTATTTGGCATTTAATAGGATTTTTTAAGGCTATTTTGGAGTTTAGCAAATATTTCACCGACATGCTAGCTGTTTTGACTAACTTACATTTTTTTTTATAATTATCTTTCAGGCTAATTTGGCATTTAGCTAATATTTTAGTTGGCTATCAGCTTAAGCGTTTTCAACTTTCAGCTTCACTGTTTTCACTTATCAGCTTTAATGTTTTTAGCCATCAATTTAAGCATCTTCAGCTGCCAAATTCAGCTTACAGCATTCACACTAGCATTATCGTAGGTAATTCTATATATCTAGTTCATAATTATGTTAAAAAGTTACAGTTTAAAGTTTTAAAAATGTAGTTTTAGAGTGTTCAATAAATGTTTATCCTGTTCGGCCCGCAACATAAGGTGCGTTTTGGATTTTGGCCCGTTGTGTGATGAGTTTGACACTCCTGATTTACAGGAAACTGAATAAGGCCCACCAGGAGTAGATTTCCAGCAGGAGCACAGTTTACACCGTAAGCATTTTAATTGCAGAGGTCCAAATGCATTATGGGACATAGATTACTATGATAAACAAAAGTCTCACAGCATCACCATAAATGCATTGACGGATTTAGTCGGCGCATAATGTAGATGGAGGCTTACACAACTAACTTTATTTATAAAAAAGCATTTTCCTTGTAAAATTTGAACTTTTTTTCCCCATAATTTTACAACTTTATTTTCGTTTATTACCTTATTTTTTCTTTCGTGGTGGTCTTAATACTCTGTTTTATATTTCCTCAAATCTTTTTTGGTTAAACAAAAACTGTGAGATTTGATTAAAAGGTAACATTTCTTTTAATCTTGAATGTGTAAAATAACGTATTCTTCATTGTGAATAATTAAAAAATATATATCTTTTTGATTTCTAAGCTGTTGTTTCTGTGTAGTGAGAGCTCCCTCTGCTGGTAGTAAGATAGAATGCATGTTCCAGTCTTCACCTGTGCTGTGTACCTGTGCAGGTGAAGGTCTCGGCTGCACTCCTCTGCTGGAGATCCTTGACTTGTCCTGGAACAGTGGTGTTGGAGGGGGCGCTCTGCAGAACTTGCTGGGAAGACTGCAGCCTCCTCTGAGAGAGCTCCACCTCGTGGCCTGTCAGCTCACAGAGGCAGACTCCTCAGCATTGGGTGCAGACTTCAGTCTAATAACTACTGCTCCACCGCTTCTGTGATGGATTTTGTTCAGGTTGTTTGATGTCTTGCTCTCAGGGGGAATGGTGGCCACTCTTCCCAGACTCTGCGTTCTGGACGTCTCCTGTAACCCCCAGCTGGTAAAGGATTCAAACGGTGCAGCCTTCAATCAATTTGCAGCCTCGCTCTCCCAGGCCACGCCCCTCACCACGCTCCGCCTACAGGCTTGTGGTCTGACTGCAGATAGTCTTGCTGCTCTTGGTGAGAGACTTTTCTTCTCCAAAGATGCAGTCTCCATGACAACCTCACTCCTGAGCTAATGGAGCTGTTTTAGCTTAAGAGTTCATCATATGTTCTGTGTAGTTAAACTGAACAAGTGAAGAGGAAGTTTTTTAGAAAAACTAAAGTTTAGTATGAAGCCAAAGAAAAGGCCGGTTGAAAACAATTTGTGATTGTTTTGGAGGATGACCTGTATGAAAGAACCAGAGGTGAGGTCATCAAATCTAGCATCAGCATCCCTCTAGATCACATGTGTTCATTCTGGAACAATATTCCTGCCTTTTTATTATTCAAAATTATGCTAAAAAGTTACAGTTTTAAAAATGTAGTTTTAGTGTTCAATAAATGTTTATCCTGTTCGGCCCGCGACCTAAGGTTGGTTTTCATTTTAGCCGCTTGTGCGATTGAGTTTGACACATTGACTGTAAAAATATTATTATTTTATATACAGTCAATGGTTTGTCATCCCTGCTCTACAAGAATTTGTAGAAAAAGTGTAAAAAAAAAAACTATGATTAAATATTTTATACCAATTAACTCAATTCGGTTTCAATTTCTTTTAGGACATTTCCTCATTTTCAAAAATACCAAACATTCAGTTTTATTTTTTATCTGTCATTTAGATACCAGATTATTGGTTTGAAAATGTCATAATTTAGAGAAAAAAAAATCATATTCATATTGATCATTCTTTTTTTTGCCATTCATGTGTTTTATTTTGAAAATCAGCGGGAAATTCTCTACTTCTCATCATCTTTATATTCCCAACTGAATCAAGTTTTTCTTTTTTTGTTGAAATGATTTTAAACCAACATAATTTAATGCCAAACAGTTCATTGACAGTAACAAACTACAGACCACATAATGATGAACAGATGTGCAAATGTTTGAAAGAAGATGTAGAACTGATAGATTTTGCCATAAAGGTGTCCAGAAAGTACAGCATGCGTGATCTGAGGGTATGCATGGGAGAAAAACACCACAGATTTCAAAACAGTTTCTGCAGAATATTACAGCATGACGGCTTTATAATGAAATAATAATTAGAGGATGGCAAAACCAGGAGTTTGTCTTAAATTACCCAGCATGACTCCTCCATGCATCTCCTCACCCGCACATGTTGAGGAGCCTGTTGTTTCCTCGGTCAGGCACCTCCCTGAGCAGCCTCCCCTCCCTGCGAGAGCTGGACCTGTCCTGCAATAAACACCTGTCCGGAGGACTGAGCCACCTCACCTTCTACCTGGCTCATGTGGCACACCTGGAGAGCCTGGACCTGCACCTGTGCGCGCTCACGCGTGCGGACCTGGAGGCTTTGAGTGAGTGCTCCTCAGAAGAAGCTGCAGCTGGAGCCTCCAGCAGCAGTCATGTGACCCGCTGTCTGCAGTCCAGGTGCTGCCCACCCTGACGGCGCTGACGCAGCTCGACCTGTCGTCCAACAAGGAGGTGGGGGGCGTGGTCCATCCGCTGGTATCCTCCCTCCCACTGACCCAGATGAGGCGGCTGCCGCTCAACAGCTGCAGCCTGAGCCAGGAGTCCTTCACTGCTCTGAGTAAACACAATCACAGAAACACACAGGAAGTTTGCAGAGTAAATCCAAACTGTTTTAAAATGTGTTTTTAAAATCTGCTGTATTTTCCAGTGTTTAAGTTGCAGTTTTTATCATAGTTTAGCCAGGTGTGCGACTTATACTCAGACTTATTTGTGGTGTTTTTTAGACATCTAAAAGGTTATATATTTGTTATTTTCCCAGTAAACACTGGCTGTCTTTTAACGGTTGTTTCCTCTAACAACCACTAGAGGACACTGCATCTGAAGTATTTGCTACTGACAGCGGCAGAAGAAGAAGTGTCGTCCAAAACAAACATGGAAGAGAATCTGATTGTTTTCCTTTTTCAACATTGCTATTTTACTTATACAGATCAAATGATTAGTATTCTTGTATTTCTTAATGGTGTAAATGATTTACAGCATTCACACTATAGTGATTCTCCTGCTCCTTTCTGTACGGTTTTTGGCACGTAAAAACTCAATCACACTTTCAGTGCTTTCAGCAATCTTGGCTTCAAAACGTTCAGCTCGTTCAGAACATTACTGATTGTACTTTTGGTATTCATTAACTTTATAGTTTTTGAAATATTGAACAAAATATGCCCTGAGAAATTTCTCAAATCCTTGAAAAACTTTGAGCACTTTAAAACTTGTGAACTTCTGCATAAACCTTCAGTCAGACAAAATTCAAACTTTAAAATGTTCAGCAACTACTGTTTTTTTTTTTTTTTTTTTTTTTTGAGTTTAGCATTTACTTTAGTAACATTCTAGCTGTTTTTGGCCAATTTAGACATTTTTCGGCTAAACATTAGTCTATCTTATATTTTAGCAATAGGCTAAAATATTTAAATAAAATAGATTTTATTTAAATATTAATATATTAAATATAATGTATTTTAGCAATATGCTAAAATATTGGCAAACATCAGACATTTTAACAGTTTTTTAGGCTAATTTGAAGTTTTGCTTTTATTTTTGCATAGCTGTTTTGGCTAATTTAGACATTTTTCCAGTTTTTTTAGGCTAATCTGGAGTTAAGCTAATATTTTAACATTAAGTTTGCTGTTTCATTAAGATTAGACATGTTTCCAGTTTTTAAGGCTAATCTGGAGGTTAGCCAATATTATTAACATTTTTCTTGCTGATTTAAATCTAATTTAGACATTTTTCCAGTTCTTTAAGCTAATTTGGAGTTTAGCCAATATTTCTTAACAATATGCTAGCTGTTTTGGCAAAATTAGACATTTTACTAGTTTTTTTTGGCAAATTTGGAATTTAGCCAATATCTTAGGAAGCTTTCAGCTTCAGCATTTTCAGCAATGAGCTTCAGCATTTTTTGTAAGCTATCAGTTTTAGCATTTTCGGTTATGCACTCTATCATCTTCAGCTGACACATTCAGCTTGCAGCATTCACACTAGCATTATCACAGGTAATGCTACATATCTAGTTAATTTATCCTTTTAGCTTCACTGGGCTCGGCAGATTTGTTCTGAAACAACAGACTTTTCTCCTAAAAGTGCGACTTACACTCCAGAGCAACTTATTTTTGGTTTTCTTATTCTTGATTAGACATTTTTTGCTCTTGTGACCAATACGGTGATTATCCTGATGAGACAAAACACACAAGTGAAGTGAAGAATCGGGATGAACAGATGGATGGAGGTACAGGTAACTTTCCTCTGGTGTGCCTCAGCTCTGGCGGTGCCTCACCTGCGCAGCGTGGACGTTTCCTGGTGTAAAGTGGTCGGCGGTCGCCTGGCGCTGCTGCTGGACGCGCTGCAGCCGTCGGTCATCGTGGAGCTCCGCCTCAGCAGCTGCCAGCTCAGCGCCGACGACCTGCATCACCTCGGTAACAGACTCAGAAACATCATTTAAGTTTCAATAGTTTTTATCCCTATCTTGATTGAAACATGTTTATTTTCAAGTTGTAACCAAAAAACAATATTTGAATGACTGACTTACGAAGCCATGAAGATCTTCAGAAACTCCTACAACTTTTTGGTTTATAAAACAGTCTTTATTTCTTGTAGTTTTTGTTTCAAATGTTAAAGCAAACATTTTATTTGTGGAGCACATTTGAAACAAGGGATATCTAAATGTAAATGTTCTGCCAAACCAACATTTTAACAAGTTTTTGTGTTAAAATTTGAATCTTAATGCATCTCAAAATCTTAAAAATGATGGGAGCTTTTTCTGCAATCGTACTATGATGATGTGTAGGCATCCTTTGTTAAACACTAGACTCAGAGAGGAAACAGAAGGAAGAATGTAAACTGGAATGCTGTCTGTTCACTGTTATTCATGAAAAAAAAGGTTTCATGAAAACTTTGACCACTTTGAAAACTTTGATAGCGTTTGTGACTCATAACTGAAAAGCGTGAGCAATGACATCAACGTGGTCCGCACCTTGGAGCTGCTGAGTCATTTAAGAGACACTTTTTGCGCGGCGAGATGTGAAAACGAAAAAGCATTCTGCTTTGGCTTTGTCACTTTAATTGTGTCACCGAATGAGCGATGATGAAGAAGAAAACGGAAATGAAGCCTGAAGACTTGCTGTTTTATTTAATTTAAGAGACAAGTAATGCAGATTCGTTTTGAAAATGAAAAGGCATTTCCAGGATTGACTTTTATTTTGAAGGAGTCACAAACGCTTCCATAAAAAATATTCATTTATATACTGAAAAAATAAATGAAAGAAAGACTGAAAATTTATTTTAGTGGCTCCGCAACAAAAATAAATTATATTACTTTCAAGAAAATTCAAACTGAAGTTAGTAAAAAAAACTCCCCTTTGGGATACTTTTAAAATGAAAAGGTTTTAAATCCTTCGCTTAAAGTTGAATAATTCAAAGCACCTTTTTGTAGAGAAATTTAAATATTACGATATAATTATTTATTTTTATGTTTACCTGCTATTATTTGTATGTTTCAAAACTAAGACTGGAAGCTGAACAAAATATTTACATTTCTTTGCTGTTTACAAGCACTAAGGAAGAAAATTGATAATGAATTTATGTTAATTATTATTTCAAAGTAACTTGGTTTTGTTAAGATGCTAAAACAGTTTTTAGGACTTCAGGGATTCAGTTTCCATTAGTTCTTTAAAGAAAGTTCCCCACTAAACAGTTCTGGAGCAAACACTCAACGTCTAAAGATTTTTTTGTTTCCTGAAAATGACTTATTCTAAAAATGTCTACTTATTTTAGTTTAACTTGACTAGTTTCACCTAAACTTTGATGTTAATGTTTCAGTGGTTGTTATAAACCTGGATGACATGTTTTGTCTCTGGGTTGAACAGAGATGTGTTTGTGTCTGTGCAGCTGCCGTCTGCCGGCGCGGCTCCCTGTCCTCTCTGAGAGTTCTGGATCTGTCCTACAACGGCTCGGTGGCCGATGACGGCTGGTCGGCCGTGCTGGCAGCCGGAGGTCTGGCCTCGCTGGAGGACCTGGACCTGAGCCTGAGGCCGTCAGCGTCTGCTTCCTGCAGCGCCTGGCTTCCCGTTCTGATCCGCGCCCTGCCTCAGATGCCGGCGCTGACCCGGCTGGCACTGCAGCGGTGGACCGCTACGTCCCAGGAGAGAAGGAGGCTCAGCCACGGCACCAAGAACAGAGCTCTCTTGGTGGAGTGGGATTCAGACGTTACAGACTCCACGCTTCAGTCGAGCGGTCACGACACACCTGAGGAGTGAAGGCCGGCCCCCAACGACCAGGAACCACGCCTGTCCTCCTCCATCACCTGCAGGACTCCAACACTTTTCCAAATTTCCTTTACCTCGATTTTAGTTAAATGTAATCACAGGGAAAATCCAATCCATGACATTATTGGAGAGAAGGAATCAAAATGATTGAGTGAAACATCAAAGGAAGTTGGAAACAGTTTTTATGTGAACATAAAGTTCCTCACATTTGATTTGACTTCAGACTGTGATTCAGCTGATGAGGATGAAGCATCTTCTGTCTAAATCAGGAGTGTCAAACTCCATCACACAGGGTCCAAAATCTGGATAAACATTTATTGAACACTCTAAAACTAAATTATTACATTTTTAAAACCATAACTTTTTATCATAATCATGAATAATAAAAAGGCAGGAATATTATTCCAGAATAAATCAACTTAAATCTTAAATAAGTTTCAATACTTTAATCTCCATAAACATATATTTTTTCAGAATTATACAAGTTAAAAACAAGAGCAAGATAACATCGAGCCATTAATAACAATAAAATGGAGGAGGGCCGGATAAAATTACCCGAGGGCCGGATCCGGCCCCCGGGCCTTGACTTTGACGTGTGAGCTAAAGGGAGAAAATGACAGCTCCTGTTGACCGCAGTGTGCATGAAGGATCATGTTTTAATGCAAACAAGTCTTGGAGGATAAATGTAGTCATTTAGTCAAGGTTAAAGGGTAACCAAACAGGGAAGTTGGAGGCTGACTCCGCCCACAGCTGAAATGTGAAAATCCAGTCTGAGGGGCGGAGCTGAGAACAGGACTGTTCTCATTACTGGAGCTGCAGATCATGACATGGACTTCTGAAAGGATGTGGGACAAAAGTGGTTTGACCAATCATGAAATCCAAATGTAATATCTCAATTCAACCTGTAGGGGGCAGCACACAGACGTTTTTGGATTATATTTTCAAGAATTAAGTTTATTTTAATTTGTCAAAAATCTGTCAATGACAAACAGACTGTAGTTTCAAAGCCCATTTTTAAAGGTCAACAGACAAGAAACGTTATTTAGTGTTTGCTTACCCATTAAAAACATAAACGTGTGTTTTGTGTGAGAAATTATGTTTCTCGTTTTTCAGAGGTTTTGCTCCTCTTTGAAGCTGCTGCTTGTCAGACCAGAGCTCATATGAGTTTCTGATGGACGGGACTTTGGTGCTGAGAGGAGCTGGACAGAACCCTTTCACTTTCTGATGCCAGGCTCCTTCAACCTGCTGCAATCAAATCTACAAAAAGGCGAGTTCAGCAAATATGGTTTATTTAGATGTGGACCCCCTGACCTCTGAGAGCAGAGCTGCAGAAGAACAAGCTGCTGTCTCCTCTATGGAGCAAATCTGCGTCCTTAGACCCTGGAAGACCTCAGCGAGGAAAAGCTGTCCGTCCACCTGGTACGGGCTGACGTCTGTGCGCTGGGGCAGCAGTCGACCGCTGGAGAGGAGCTCGGAGAAGACCTGAGGGAAGCAGCAGAGCTCCTGCATGTGCTGCCTCCAGCTGAGAGAAGAAGTGAGCAGTTTACCTGACAGACCGGCTCATCCAAGTGGTTTCCCCAGATGTAGAGGTGTGTGAGAGTCGGGCTGTGTTTGAGCGCCTGAGCCAAAGACAGCAGACCCTCCGTCCTGATGCAGTTCCTGCTGACAGACAGCCTGACAGAGAGGCAGAACATTTACACCATCAGAATGAGGAACTTCTTCATATCCACTGCTACAGGTAGACGTGTCTAAATAGGATCAGTGTTGAGTATTGGGGTGACATTTGTAAATCTGAGAAGTCAAATTTTGACATGAATGTTTTTGGATATAAAACAGTTCTCGTTTTTCAAATGCATATTTTCATATTCATGTATTTATAAATGTTACATTTACTAACTAAATATTTAGTCAGCAAGCTAAATATTCAATTTTAAGCTAAATGTTTTTTAAAATTATTTATCTAGCTTATAACTAACTATTTAATTATATGTTATCTAACTAAATATTTAATTAAAAACTAAATATTTAGTTATCTTACTAAATGAATGGATCCAGATTTATAGTCAAAAACTAAATATTTAGTAAAAAAAATAGTTTTTAACTAAATATTTAGATCCAATCTAAATATTTAATTTTAAACTATTTAGTTTTTAACTATTTAGATACAAGCTAAATTTTTTAAATATTTTATCTTTAATTAAATATTCTGTTTTTTTTTTTTTTTTTTTACAAAATATTGAGTTTTTAATTAAATATTTTGTTTAAAACATTATATTTAGATGCAAGCTAAATATGTATTTTTCACTAAATATTTACTAAGAGAACTAATTATTTAGAAATATAAATATTTAATGTGCAAAGTAAATATTCAATTTGATAATATTAAATAGTTTGTCAGCTAAATGTATAATTTCAAATAAATAACCCCATAGAAAAGCTCATGGATCAATTTAAATCCTAATTTTCAAACATGCAAAATGTATTTGATTAACTTTCATTCTAGGACTTGATCAAGTTTTAAAGTTGATCTAAGAAATAAAAAACATTTTCACTCCTAAGAAAAAGAACTAATCATCTTTTAAAAAAAGAAAACTTTAAATACACTCCCTTCCTCACTGAAAAGACAGAAACTTTAACTGTAAGTTCTTGTAAAAGCAGAGAAACCTGCAGAACTCACTCCTTCAGGGAGCAGCCAGGTGTGGCTATCGCCTCGCTCAGGTGAGCCGCGCCTTCGTCTTCTATCCTATTGGACGACAGATCGATGACCTCTAGGGTCGGATTCTGCCTCAGCACTTCAGCCAGATGGTGCGCGCCGTCACGGGTCACATGGTTGCTGTGGCATCCAGAAATACAATCAGATGAAGAGGAAGAGGAGGATGGAGGTGAGGGTCGGCCTTTCTCACCAGCGCAGGTCCAGGCAGCGCAGGCTGTGGTTCTGTCTCAGACCCTCAGCGAGCATCTCCATGCCAGTGTCCGTCAGCCCCGTCCTCCCCAGGTGGAGCTCCAGCAGGCTGCGGTTCACCGTCAGCATCTGAGAGAAGTGCATGGCCCACTCCTCCTGAGGGGGGCTCACCCATGAGTGAACGGACCCCTCCAGCTCTGATCTTCTGATCCCACCGTCTCTACCTGCTGGCTGAAGAGGAGGGGCCGGCTGATGTCCAGGGCCTGGAGCGCTGTGTTGTGCTTCAACGCCACGCCGAGCGCTGCCACGCTCCGGTCGGCCTGCAGGATCAGAAGAGAGCTCAGAGAACTGCTGGAGCCACTCCAGGAGGCAGAGATTCTGCGCTAGTGCTGCCACAAACCGTCGAGTCATGCCCAAAGTGGATGTGAAGCACACATCTTTACTAGATTTAAACTAACTAAAAGCTAGATATATAGCATTACCTGCTGTAATGCTAGTGTGAATGCTGTAAGCTGAATTTGGTCACTGAAGATGCTGAAATTGATAGCTAAAATCGCTGAAGCTGAAAGCCAGCTAAAATATTAGCTAAATGTCAAATTACCCTAAAATACTGAAAAAAGCCTAAATTACAAAAGACAGCTAGGATGTAGCTGAAATATTAGCTAAACTCCAAATTAGCCAAAATAGTCAAAAAAAATTAGCAGAATGCTATTATAAATTTCAACTTTACTGCACTTTGACTCCGTATAATATAAAGTAACGACTAATCGACTATTAAATTACTCGTTGATTTTTTTAAAAGTGGATTAGTCGACTAATCGTGGCAGTCGTAGTCTGTGCAATTACCAGGTTGCAGTCAGACACCTGCAGCAGCTGCAGCGTGCTGTTGACCTGCAGCATGCTGGACACGTGCACGCCCCCTCGGTCCCCGAACTGATTACCGGACAGGCTGAGAGACAGCAGGCTGCTGTTGCTCTGCACACAGGAAGACCGCTGTCATCAGTCAGACACACCTGACACTCCAGGAACAGAAACTTCCACCAAAAAAAAAAAAAGATTAAAATCTGACACAAACATTAAAAACAGATGTGGAAACCAGCAGCATTCAGGGTCACTAGCACAGGCTGCCAGCTAATATGAGAGTGTAACAACTTTCTCTGCTCTCTCACAGAGAAAGAGTACGCATAAGCACTTTAACTGCTTGAATGTATAAGCAACCTCAACATAACACATAAAAAAAAAAAACTCTGCAACAGTCTCACTTTAAGTTTGCCTTTGGTGTATTCATATTACCCTTAACCACGCCCCAAACAAATTCTCAATTAACAGGTCCACCACCAATTAACACATTTACAAGCAGGAATGTACACAATACTCAATATTGTCTCTCAAATTGATCAGTTCTTTTTCTCAGTCCCGGCTACGCGTAGCAAAATCCAAAAGAAATAAACAGGCTCGGTCTCACCGGTTTCTGTCCAAGTCTGTGAAGTTGGCATCCAATGGGAAAAAAACTAAGAAAAAATGGAAAGCAAAAACCCATGTGATGATCCATTCACAGAAAGGAAAAAGGTAATCCGGTGGCGAAAAGCAGGTAACCACAGAATGGCTCTGGACGTCGGGGGGGAGAATCCTCAGGCCTTCTCCTCTCTTCCTCCTCCAGACTCTGTCTTCCTGTGGTACACCTCGCTTCCTTTTTCTGCCCCGCCCCTTCCTTGACAGTCTTTTCCTGCTTCAGGTGTCCAGGCCTTGTTTTCCTATTAAAGTTCCTTTGTATTTGTTTTAAACAGTCCGCCCTTCTACAAACACTGGCCATTTTATTTCTTACAGTATACAGAAAGCATGTTGCCCCTGCAAGGTTTTTTTAACAACATGGTTACATATTTTTCAATATACTTTCAGTGTGGTGACAGTGTCACAAGAGGATGTCATATGATTCCTGTGTACTTTGCTCTTTAAACATAACTTCTGAGTAATGAAGAAATGCAACCTAATTTGCTTCCTACAGTTTGAATGAAATGTCAGGGAAACACTCAGCTGTGGCTGGCAGTTGGAAGAGAGACCGACCTTCAGGCTGTTGGCGAGGATTTCCACTCCGTCTGCCTGGATGTTGTTAAATTTCAGATCCAGAGACTTCAGAGCTGAACTCCTGAGCTGCTCGGTGAAACACACACAATGTCACAAACTAATGGAGGCTGACAAGGACATTTTCCAAAAAACTACAATACCATGGAAAAGTATTTTCATTTCTATAAATCCATTAAAAATAACTTCCATAAAATATGAAATGTTTAGTTTAACATAAATTGAAGTTCCAGCTCGTAAAACCCACAAAAACAGGATTTCAGAAAACAGAATAGTCTATAAAAATCTGCCCAAATTTTTCAGGACATGTTTAAATTGAGTTTCACTCAAAATTGAGTTAAACTCAAAGTATGGAGCAGAATTGGGGCCATAAATATTTGAAACCCAAATAAAATGTTTTTAAAAAATATTGGTGTTTGGTCAA